>NC_134312.1:130842004-131079504 GCF_964195595.1 Calonectris borealis
CTGAGAGTCACCCATAAGTTGGTCATTGGCTCCTTCTGGCTGAGCACATTGAGCACATTGGGCACATTGGGCACATTGACTGTGACAGAGAGGTTAACCCCGTTAACATCATGGTTTCCTTCTCATCCCAGTTCTAGTGAACATCTTCATCCCTAGCATCCCTTCCACTGCCAAAATGCCACACAGGTCAGTGATATATGCTCCTGCCCTCCCAGCAGTGCCACTGCTCCTCTGCCAGCCCGGGCACTTCTTTCCCAACTCTCTCTGACCTTTCCAACCAGTGCCTATTTCCCTAATCTATGTCCACAAAGTAACACAAGATTAATAACTGTTATCTTTCATGAGAGCTAACATTTGCCATTCTCCTTTCTTTCTCCAAGACATTAAATGTAGAATTAGCAAGTCAAAATAGCATTTTAAATATTTCCCAAGCAGGAGAGGAATTAAAACATTGAAAGTGGGATAAGACTATGCTCAGAATTTCTGAGAAAATGAAGATACTTGAAATCACAGAAACACTAAATGGTTTACTGCTCCACAGCTTAAAACCATTCTGGAAACACAGAAGGATAGTTGGTTATTTTTTATTTTATCCCTTCAGGGATAAAGCCTTCAGAGGACAAGCCTCTGTCTCTTTCCCTGTTCCTCCTAGTATACACCATGCCCTCAATTCTTATTTCATTTTGTAAGAGTCATTTAGTATCTTCAATTATTCTAAGAAAGTGTCACTGTAAAGTCCTATATCTTAACATCCTCTTAATGCAGCCTAGATGACATCAGCTTATAGACATCAGTCTATAAGTAAAATCTCCCCTCCAAACTTGCACCATTCAAACTGTGGAAGTCAACAACAGAGAATGCCACACTCCTTCATTTTCCAGCTCATTCCTAAAACTAAAATAACAACACGCTTGGTACTGGCTGAGCCAAATTAGAGACATTTATTATCCTAGTACTCCTCTCAATCTTTATTGCTAAGAGGAATGATAAAGCATGTGGAGGTTTGGGGGTGGGTTTTGGTTACTAAGACAGTTAATATCATAATTACATACATAAGCCCCTTAGATCAGACAGACACTAATTTGTTGTTTCATCCCTTCATTTTGACCTTTGAGATCATTTGATGATCTTCGAGAATAGGAATTGTTTGAAATGAGAAGGGATTACCCTCTGCATTGGGGATGCCTGAAACAGTAGATTTAGGGAAACAGTCCCGCCAGCTTTGGCAAAGGCATTTTGCTGAAGGAGAGCATCATGCAGCAAGAGCTATCTCATCACCCCTAATGCCTTTATATTGGATGTATTCTCAATGGATAATATGTGATTAATGGGTATTATTTCCTTATTTCAGACAGGAATATAATATTTCATGGGTAGTGACTGCACATCAGTAGATGCACATAAACCATGATTATAGACAGTCTATCGACCCAGTAGGCACTAGCAACTGATAAACCGCTAATTGAACATCTATTTATTATTCATTTGTACAGCACTTACAAATGAAACCTCAAAATAAAGTATGAATATCTTCCATCACAGGATGTTAATACCATCAGAGTTAAGATCCAACAGACATCTTCATGGTTTGCGTTTTGGTAAACTCAAAGCCTTGAGTTTAATTTTAGTCCTGTCATAGAAAAGATACTAACAGTCACTGCTGAATGTCCATGGTGAATAAATCATACCATGCCTGACAGAAATTCTGTAATTTCTTTGTCATGGAATTTAATACTGAACAGAAAACATAGTTCTGTTGAGCTATCAAGTGTTACTTAATAGAACGTTACTGCCTTTATTGAAAATTATTTTTTCTGCTAATTGCTTTTCATTAAATTTTTATTATTGGTAAGGGGACATTACACTTTTCTAATAAAACAAAAGAAATCTTATTTTCCTGGCTTGCTTTTTACTACCGTTTGGATCAATTCAGACAAGTCCCACTCTCCTCTGAGAAAGATGAAGCTACATCTCCAAAAAGAGTTGTGTAATGAACCAATGAGTAAACTGATGCAAGTCATGAGCAGATCAATGTGATTCTGATTCACCATAAATGCCAAAGTAAAATCAGGAGGATATTTTTTAAGAGAAGAAGAAAGCTTCCCTGATATGATGCAAGAGTTCATTGCAGCACTTCTGAAGTCAGCAAGCAGTTGGTAGTCAGCAGGCCAAGAATAGCTTTTAAAAATTGCCATGGTCCAGAAACAATGCTTCATTCCCTCCTACTATTGGTCAGGTCTGTGTTGCTGATATTACAAGACAGATTTTTTCATTTCAGTACTTCATACAATAAAACACTTGGTGCATGGCTGTACCAAACAGTAGTGATTAGATAACTAACTAGCATCATTAGAGAATAGGACTAGCAGGACTTAAATTACATTTGCAACATGTCCAGTGTCCCCTTGAATCTTCAGGACTGCCTATGTTATTGCGAGAAAGTGACAGGCTACAGAAACTAGTATCCAAACAGCAAGCTTTAAGACATTTGCCACCACTAAGCAAAGTAGCTTAGCAATAGTAAGTAGAGAAATAGGGCAATTCAGAGCACGAGTCTTACTTAGGTGCTCCACAACACCCTCAGGAAGACTCTGTCCTTCCCCACTGGCTCCTTTTGGGCTCCACTTTACCTAACTAGATACGTAAGTTAAATGTCTAAAACTGTCAGTCAATATCCCCATTCTCCCTTCAACATATTGTGGTACAGCAGACATCAGACAAGTGAACGTGGCTGAAGTTTGTAGCCTCATATATTTCAGACACCTTGCCCCCTAAAGGGAACACCTACATTTCCTATAAAGTCAGTGATGGAGACAGACGCCTCTGAAGACCTCTGGAAAGAGATCTGGAACTAAGTCCACCAAGAGATTCCCCAGGCAGCTGTTCCTCCCTGGTGCCTAGGAGGGGAACCAACAGACAACACTGGGCACCAGCCTCAGCCTCTGGGAATCCAACTGCTTCATCATCTTCTGAGAATAGACACCTAGTGGAACAGGGCTAGGTCTTTTTTTTTTTAAATAAAAATAAAAAAGACAACAGAGGCAGCAATATCCTGCCTGCATTTGTTTCATCATTTCGTGATTAGAATACTTATGTGGGAAGTAAAGATCATGGGTTTTAGTCTTCGTCAGCTACAGCGGTGGGAGGAGAAGTAACACGCTAATACCTCTGCAGAAGACATGCCATTACCAAGGAGGTAAGTCATGGCTGTAAGTAAGTCCTGGCCAGAGGTAAGCAAGAGTGATTCTCACTTTTATCAAGTGACAGAACAGGGATTTTCAGTCTTGCTGCTTGGAGTGTTTAGGCTTTTAATGTAACACCAGCTGTGGGAAATAGGCAGGGACAGCCTGTTCTGTGGGACCAGACCAGGTATGCTTCCTCCCTGAGGCAATAGACAGCCTCCTTTATTTTTTTCTTCTCTCATTTTTAGCTTATGCAAAGAAAGCCCATTTCCTGCTGCTTGATGTAGAAGTGGCTTTTACTCTGACTGCTCTTCAGCTGGGTCTTTGGGGTATTTGCATGTATTTTGGCAGTACTGTATTCCAGTTCACCTGTCCACAGAAGGCAGAAATGTCCACTTACACCATTTCTGCCTGCTGAGCTTCAGTTGCAAAAGATGTCCATATGTCAGGTACGCTCTCAGGGCACTTCTTAGGGTGCATTGGTGATCCATGATCACCAGCCACAAGTTTTCAAGAAGAGAAGCTTTCTGTGCCTGTAGACAGGTCAGATTTCTCTGGGAACTTGTATGTGTTTTAAAGAGTCTAGCGGGCTGAAATCTTTCAGCAAGTGTGCAAGTGATCCTATTATTGCCTGTGCTTTTTCTCTGAACCTAAGTGTGCAGCTTGTGACTCACACCAAAGCTGAAGTCTTTGAATTCCTTGGACTTAGCTCCAAGCCAGCCTTCATTAATTAAGCAGCTCATGCGGTTTTGCTACATGCCAACGGTAGACAAGAGAAGTGTGTTGTAACAATTACACTTGTCTGCTCTTCAAACAGAATTATGTCTGAAGGGGATTCACCACTGAATTTGATTGCTTTCCATGTAAAATCAATAACCACAGTCTAGTCCCTAATAGGCTTTCTGAAGGCTCTGTTTCTCCCCTTTTTGAAGGTACAGCGTGTTATTTTTTCCCTTGTAATTGTATTTTATTAGCTTGTTAGCTTTATAATCCAGTTATTTTTTGTAATTTCTAATTCATTTGACTCAAGTTGGAGAAGGGACTGGAGATGGAGATGTCATTAAGGCTGAGTGAAGGTTTCTTAAGAATTAGACAAACAACTGCAGTCTGCAGAATAATTTCTGAGAAAAGTAAAGAAATTTAGTTCTGAGAAAGAGACTGTTTATTTAATTTCTATTCACATTAACAATTGAGAGTTACAAGTGATTAATGTTCCAGGAAACTAGTCAAAGCTCAGCAGTGTTCAGCAGCCTGTGGGTAAGTGCATTTTGATTTCTTCCTATGGTGTAAAATGTATATGGGAGAACATCAAGCAGTTCCTTGTCCATTTGTACACTTACTACAATTCTCAACAATTGTGCTCATAACTCTTGTTCTCTTTGTCATTTGGCTTTATGGTTCATTTTTTAACTTTTCCTCTTTTATAATCTTTTAGATGTGGTTGCTCAGGTGCATAAATGTCTTAAAAGTAAACAGTAAAAACATGCCCTAATATGTAATATGTAACAATTGCATTGAACTGTCACTGCAATTACATTTTCATGTTCTTTACACCTGTGGCTTTTTAACAACAAACTTAGTTGAATACATTATCAATGAAAAGTCTGCTAGCGTGTTTTAAACTGTTCTCTTTTATGATTTCTATTATAGCTCAGTGTACTCTAACTAGTCTCACCATTCAGGTGGATGTTGCAAGTCTGAACGTGAATTTTCCTAATATATCATAATTATAGAAGCACTAAATAATGTTTTGATCACCCACAGTTAAAGTAATATACAGTATTCCTGATTTCTTGTTTCTTACATATTAAGTAACAATATATAACTAGCTTGAACAAAATAGAGGCACATCCATTTTTGTTTATTATATTTTAACTGAAAACTTCTGAGAGGACTATGTTTGAACACTGCATGCAATGGCATATCTACAGTAGGGTAACTTTTTCTAATGGCAGTGGTATTAAGATGGTATTAAACCATGAGCAGTGTTAAGAGCTGGGGAGAGACAGCTGGATCAAATGTTCTTGAACATTTTTTTTCATTATTTTACCAGTATCCCAATTTCCAAGGTTTTTACTTGCTCAATACCCTGCTTCAGAACGTTTATCTTCAGTGAGTGTCCCCTGAACAAAAACATATTATTTATTAAAACCACTTTTCCCAATAATATATCCCACAGGGTTAATATTACTAACAGGTAGTAATTCTACAGCAGCTAAGTTTCCTACAGGGTTCTATTTCAGAAAACCATTTATGCATATGATTAATTTTAAGCAAAATGTGCCCTATTGAGGCCTCGTTCCTAAGGTTTGAATTATTCTCCAAGGTGAACGAGTGTAATATTCTTTATCACAAAAGGCCTGATACAATCCCTTCTGTAACTTCTGAAAACTTCTCTAGAGCAGGTTTGAATTGATCTTTTTTTTTTAAATACTGTAACTCCAGGCCTCTTGAATGTCACACACAGCTGCCTCAAGTTGATTCATTTATCTGATTGGTTCTGTCTCTTTTTCTACATCGACATGATGGACCATACATATATTTATAAATGGATATAAGACAATGCCTTTTTAGAAGTAAATGACAGTGTTTACTTGAGTTGATGTCACTTTCACTGACATATCTTTCCTTATCCTCACTTGACAATGTTAAGAAAATGTTTCCATTCAAGTTTTAAGTATCCTAAGCTTGAATGTAACAAATTCACCCTTCCTCAAAACTTTTTAAATGGAAGAAACAACGTTTGATCACTCATTCTTTTTCTCCATACTTCATATAGGCTTTGTTCATTACAAAGAATTTCAAAGTCCTGTGCTGCACAAGATAGACAATAAAGCAGATTTTGTGTGTTTCTTGTCTTCCATTTTAAACATTTACTTTCTTATCTAATCAACGCTTACTCCTCATAGAAAATGTCCTTGCTGGAAAAAAAAATCCACTAACAAACTTGCACGGTTTCTGGAATTCTTTTTCTTTTTAGGGAGAGGTATATGTATATACACATATACATATATATGTATTTGTGTGTGTGTATATATACACACATACGAAAGACTCTGCATGTGTATATATGTATGCATATATATATTTATATATATGCACATAAATTACCTCCATTCAATTATTTTCTAAACTT
The DNA here is from genome assembly GCF_964195595.1 of Calonectris borealis. NCBI lineage: Eukaryota > Metazoa > Chordata > Aves > Procellariiformes > Procellariidae > Calonectris > Calonectris borealis. The sequence continues at coordinate 130,848,323 of NC_134312.1, forward strand.
TTCCTAATGTAAGGTACTTTGTTCCAGGACTATTCAGACAAATGATAATGGGTATGTTTGGGATAGAAAGTTTAGATTTAAAAATGAAATCCCTTCACAGTGTTGCCACCCTGTGAGGGAATCTGGAGAAGCCCATGACTGAAGAGAAAGGCAGACTGTCTGCACATATGGTGAGTGGTAACGCTGTGTGATGAATTTGCATATTATCCCATTTAGCTGAAATCACATTGGGCTGAGGAACTAACATCCTTTTGGCATGGACACAAGCTCTCTGAAGAGATCGCAAAGCCTCAAGTGCTTCAATTGAGACACATGTAAGGTTGCTTCAACTGAAGCATCTGGAATTCAGTTTTAAAGGTAGCTGAGCAGCCAGACATACAAGTCTGCAGTTTTGAAAATCTTTTTTGCAGCTCCTGAATACTCTTCAAAAAGTATATATACCTTAATATATAAATATGTGTGAGTCTTTTACTGATAAATACCATTTCTGAAGTCAAAAGTTTTTTCATGAAGACACAAACTCACCTTTTCAAGAACTGGGTTTGCTTCACCGATACTTGTCATAGGAGAGATTTGACTACCGGACTGTCAAAAGGAAAAACAGGCAGAGACCCATTCAGAGCTGATTTAAAATACATACAATGAAATGCAAATCAAGTAGGCTGGAAGGGACATAGAGGTGTGTAGAACCTGACCCTGAGAATCAAGCAAAAGTAACTAATAAGACGTCACTGATGCTCAAAAGAATCAAAGTCAGCAGACAAAATATGTGGAATTAAACTTTTGGTCTGACTTTTTTGAAGCAGTAAGTGCTAAGAACTTTCCCTTTTTTGTGCACAAAAATAGCTGTCCTTTTTGTTTTCCTTTAGCTGACTTTCTAAATGTTGGATCTGCAAGTATTCAAACTGAATCAAAGAAAAAATATATGGATATGGACACAGATCTATATAGTAATATAGATATAGATGATGAGATATATATAGGTGATTAGATATAGATATAGATATAGGTTTAGACATACATATAGGTAAAACCCTGATAAAAAAGACAATGAAGGATCATCTGAAAAAAAAAACAACTGAAAAAAAACAACTGAATATTTTACATGGTTGATTTTCTTAAGTGAAACCAAACCAATGAACAGTTCTTGACCCACAGCTGCAAACTAAACCATAGATATCCTTTATTTTCTCTGATGAAAGAAAGTGAAAGACAGAAATCCTAAGAAATAATTAAGTAACTAGGTCTCAGTTCAAGTAGCTGAGTCACTTCCACAGTGCTACATGGCAAGAACTCACAAGTTTTTAAGTGGGATAACACCTCTTTTTGATAGATCCTGCTTTAATACTCTAATTTAATTCATGTTCTGAAAAGAAAGCAAAGGGAGCTTCTTATCACCTGTATGGGCTTTATACTCACTGAATTAGTTTTTCCCTAAACTATGTAGTACCGCAGAGTCCAGACTATGACATAATTTAGCCCCCAGCTGTAATCACAGAAGGGTGAAAGTATTATATTTGCACCTGATTAATGTGCACCTATCATTAGATAAGGTAAAATTCAGCGCAGAAATTAGCTCACATATTTTTTTAAAATCATCCTTAAAATCATTCTGAGACAGATTCTCAAGCACTACCTGAATTCCCACGGCCAGCATTTCTATTAGCTGGGCTGTCAAGAGACAGACAATAAGAGAGTTGGATTAATTTTAGGCTCGTGCTGGTTTTGTAGGTGATTGCAGAGGAGTACACACTTACAGTTCAGGCTCAAGATAGTAGGCACAGGCAGGTGATTGATTTCTGTTACTGGGTAATAACGGTCTTATTGCTCCTCTGGCCTTTCAGTGCTCCCTGAAACTGATGCCTCCATCCATTCACTTTTCCATTTCTAAGTACTGCCTTTTAGCTGTCAAGTGTATCATTTTTGACCCTCCATTATTTCATAAAAACATTCTGGTCATAAATCCCCAGAGGTTCAGAAACTTAGCAGTGGGACAGCAATTTCTAATTCAGCTTGAGAAAATTGTGAAGAAATAGATAATATTTGAAAAGAGCAGCAGTTTGTGGCCTCATCCAAGAACTACCGTGAGTCATGAGGAGATCCGCAGAGTGGAAAAAGTCAAAAGAGGTAAAACAAGATCTGAGGGTGAGATAATTAAAATGAGAGAGAGCCAGGCACAGATATTTTATGGACTATGAAAAGAGTAAGCTGATTATATATATATATATATGTAAGTATACTCTTCATCCCTTCCACTCACTCAAAACTCCCAACTTAGTGCATAGCCGTAGAGACCCCAAGGTATGTAACAGTAGAGGAAAAGTTCTTTAAAGCAGAGACTGTCTTGGGCAACTTCCTGTTGTGTGATTGATTTGGTGGAGTTAATTTGCTCTGTGTTAATGAATAGCTATATTAATCAATGAGAAAGAACAGGGCTAGGTTTTTAATATTAATCAATAGGCCTCTTTTTAATACATGCCTGTTAGGAGTTTTTACACATAGCTAAGTCACCACAGCACCTCACTAGGAGATGTTTTTATAGTATACAGACATATGCATAGTGTTTTATATATGTATATATATGCAGGTATATGCACATGTCTGTGTATAGAAAGTACATGAGGCTGTCATGTATAACAATCGTGTTGGTGTGAGAGAGCTTATTCACAGATTGTCAACTGTATAGACCATCCCAAGTGAGTCTCCACAAACCCCTTTCCCGTATCTCTTCAGTCACTTCAGTCCACATTCAGAAAAAGGGACCTACCCTAAGAGCCAATATTAACAAAAAATAAAATCCACAAGCAGACTTCTGTACTTTAAATTGTCACTGATGGTTGAATAGAAGCTGTCTCATCTTCTTGCACTGGCTGCTATTCTCAGTCATTCACAATTCTGCTTTCACATACTGCTTCTCTGTAAAAGGTAGGAGAATGGACTTGGTTCTTCCTGCACTACTGCAGACCAAAGACAAACTGAACCACCAAAGTGAGGGCCCTGGGATGGGGGGCGCCTGTTATCTGACGGCATTCTTTCTTTCCTGCCATAGACAAAATAGGTGGACACCAAGTGCATGGGCCACAACAGTAAAGAAGACAGAATGAAATGCAGAGTTAAGCAACAGCTGCTTTCCACAGCATATTGCATAGGTGAATTCTTGGCTATTCAGACCAGTATCTCCTGATGTGTTGATGCTGCTGCACAGTCACAGGACAAGTTACCTAATGACTACATTTGCCCCAAGGAGCATTAAGATCAAGAGAGAGAAGCCCAATATGGTGCCACACAAAAGCGTAAGACTGGATGATTTTATCCTTCCACCATGGGAAAGGCCAAATGCTACTTCTCCCATGAAACTGTTCGCAGGTTAACACTATAGGTCAAACCATGAGCCTTCTCCTGTCTTTTACTTGCAGGGAAAAATTGAAAAGGAAAAGTGCTTCATTATTTACTGAATTGCAGAGAATGGTTTTCTTTTTCCCCACTTTGTGAATGATTCTCATTAGAGATGAACCGAGGAGATCCATGTATTTTGAATTGTAAATAAAAGGTGGCACCATCTTTTGTGCAATTAATGACTGAATGTAAGAAAAAAAAAAAAGAGCAAAAAGGATTGGAAGAAAGTCAGACACAGACTGCCCTCTTTTGGGCAAAAGAGGGCAAGGATGTGAAAGACGTCAAAGACGTGTTTTTTAAATATTACAGTTGCCATTTCACAGAACCTTGAAGGCAAATTCATGCGTTATTCATATAAAAGCGAAAATGCTGACTAGAACACTCCAATTAGTTAGAGATCAGCCACTCACCAAATATTGTCTTGTAGATTCAAGCACAGTCATACTGCAGTACAGGAGGGGAATTATAAAACTAAAGACCTGAGTAAGGACTGCAAAAATGAGAGAAAGGAAGGTCAGCAAAGGCAGCAATAAAGCAACTGCCCTCAGCAGAGATCTGAGTAGCACTTACAATGTCCTAGAGGTGTTAAAGAATTTTGTAATTAAATTACACCATTACACCATGTAAACATTTTTCCAAAGGTTTTAGACTTCAAGATTACCAATTAGTTTGAGTTTTCCAAGATCTTGTCAAGCCTGAAGATAGGAGTCATATTTCATTGGTTGTGAAGACCGCCAAAGAAAGATTAAGCACTATGATCAAGATATTTGTCAAGGCAGCTGTCACATGTCCAATCTTTCTGCTGTCAGGATTAATTGAGAAAAGGCAATCGTTTCTCCCCACGGAGAGCTGAGCACGAGTTGTGGCGACTCACAGCTGTCACAAGCCTGTTTCCATGCTCTCTGTTCCTGGTCAGTGGCTTGTGAGATAAGAAAAAGTTTAATTTTCTTGGTACCCACATGGGTCTGTCCCAGCATCCATGTGCTCCAGCAGATCCCTTCACACACAGCAGGATGGGCTTGCAATTGTTGCTTCTAATGGCACGGGTTCAGAAAGGGATATACATTCCTGAACTACAGGTCTAGCACTACCAAAACATGCGGTCATCAGACATTTGCTGTACTTGAAAGCTGTTCTTGGCATTGGGCTCTTAACACGAACGGTGAGTGAGGAAAGAAAAGAGAAGATTGAATAAACATAATACATAATGTACGTGATAGAGGAAAATATCATGTTGGATCCAGCACCCTGACAGAGGCGAGGCTGCTGCCACTCCATATCCCGTGGTCCAATTGGTAGTGAGGTTGAAGATGTATTCCCAGCAGGGACATGCACACAGAGTACACACATACACCACATATATACATACATACGCAAGTCTATACATATTTACATATATACATATATACACATGGCCAGCCACACAGATCACAGACAGACACTCAGAGCACCTGTATGAACACAGACAGCACCAAAGGCCTCATCCTGCTCCCCTCTCTGGCTAAGCAGGATAGAAGCCCACTAGTGAGAAAATGTATGTGTGTGTGTGTGTGTGTGTGTGGTGTGTGCAGTGTGGATCCCTCCAGCAGCTGGTCTTAGACAGTTTGCCAAGCAGCTGCCCCTTGATCAGAGCTTCCCCAGTTACTGGCACCTGGACATCTGAAACCCCAAGGCTGCAACCCCACTCCAGTTACTAGTACAGACCATCACGCATGCGCACGCGTGCACCCCCCCTCCTTCCCCCCCCCCAGAGATGGCTGGCACTTCCCAGGTCCCAATAACCAGTGCCCTAAGCCCCAGCCCTTAGAGATACACAGGCACTCTTGCACTCAGAGCTGGCCCTTAGAGACCCACTCACCCCCTTGCTCCCAGGCCACTTCACCTGCTCACCAGCTTGGTCTTTGCTAGTGATCACACACCCACACTCACTGCAGTCACTGGCACCATAGACACACAGGCGCTCCAACCCACGGTCTGACTCCAGTTACTGCACTCACACCTCCATGCACACACGTACACACAGAATAAAGAGTCACTGACCCAGGAAAGAGCTAAAAAGGAATTTAATAAGAAGACAGGACAGACTATGCCGATCAGGCACAGGGCATGGTGAGATGTGCACACTGACCAGCCCACTACTTACACACAACCAGCCCTTTTGACCTGTTTACTTCTCTATTTTCCCACTCTTGTTCCTCCCCAAATCACCTGAACATCTCCCTTTTCCCACCTTTGGGTTCTCCCCAAAGTCCTGTCAGATGCCAAACTGCCTTTCCCCTGCATCCCATAATGCGTCCCACCCCTAAGCAGCAGCACTCTTAGTCCAAAAGGTGATCCAGAGAGCTGCTCCCGATGACTCATGGTGATGGGTTTCACACCTGGACACTGGGGCTGAGGCTCTGCTGGGGCAGCGCTGGGAGAGGCCCAGATAGGGTGGTGGTTCAAGAGTCCTCGATTTGGGTTCACCCCTACCTGCCATTGTGCTCCTGTACTCCTTTGGGCTTGTGCAGATGGGCCTTAGATGGGTTGATGGCTCCTGGGATGGGCCTGGCAGTAGCCGGGCAGGGTATTATTTGGGCTCCCCCTCTTCATTATCTCTCTAAGCTTTTATGACATACCCTAACAGTATACAGATACACTACTCTTCAGAAACTGCAGTTCCTGTTTTAGACAGCACTAGCACTGAAGTCAGTGATGTCTAAGTATTTGAGTGTGGTCGATTGCTCACCTGAGGCATGGTAGGGACCCAAAATATCCTCTTACTGCTCCCAAACTCAGAGTCATATTAAAAGCCAGTGCACTAAGGAGAAGGCAGAGACTTCTCCAAGTCCTTCCTATATCCTCTGAAATCTCTTTCTACGCCCTTTCCTCTATGGCTTTATGTCCTTCCCCCACCCCTCCACAGAGCTGTCACCCAGTATTGACACAGTCTACAATGTCACCAGTTTGCCAGAAGGCTGGAGCACACTGGTTCGCCAGCACCCAGTATGGAGCACCGGCACTTCTCCACTGGGTTCAGAGCACCGAGCTGAAACAACTGCAGTTTGCCCCAGTGCAATAGGCGAATGCAAATGGCTGCGTAGCCTGACTTAGCTTTCATTTAGCAGGACATGTGTCTTGATTTACACACACAAGACATATATGATCAAATGAGAAAATGCGTCTGGCAAAAAAGGCGCTGTTTCTTTTGCTCCTCTCTGATTGACAGCTTGAGCACTCTTCATTCAGAAAGGTGGAATTGAAACATTAAAATGCCACCTGCAGTATAACAAATGTATTTATGTGATCTCCTCTTCTCAGACAAGCAGGCTTGTGCAGACTTTCACACACACCTAGCCAGCTCCTTCGGCCTTTAAAGTAATCAGGAGTCGCTTGGCCTTAAAAGCTCATTCACGGTAGTAGCTGTTCTGCATACTAATCTACTGGAGAAAAAAATCTCTTAAGGGGCTGTTTGTAGCTTTCTAATGTTATTTACTAACAAAACAGTCATATTTTCTATAACAACTGCCACTTCATTGGGTGCATATGTTCTTGACTCAAAACTATGAAGCAGATTTAACTCAACACCATATGGTGCGATGTGAACTTATGTGCTTTTTTACTGTTTTAAAACAGAAATTATATTGCATCGAGTGGGTTTTATTCTCTGACGTATGTTAGTTTTAGAGTGTATTTCACCCAACACTTTTGAACCCCCTTCCTTCTCTGACATTTATTTCCAAATATCAACTTACTCCCTTGCTCTGTCGGCAAATCCTGTCAGAGGAACACTATTTGGAGGAGGAAAGGAGGGTATGGTTACCAAAACAGCTGGTATGTGTAGAACTATAGCAGTTGGTTTTGCAGTGATTCCTTTCATGGTTTGTGCCTGCAGCAAAATGACAGCTGTATAAATGTACTAGGCAGTCCCTATTTTCAGGATGTGCTGAACTCATAATTCAGACCTAATGAATATGTCATTGGAATCTAGCAGCCTGTTTAGATTACTGCTTCCACTATTACAGAGGGATTGAATGCAGAAATGATAATGCTTTAATTTGCAATGAATAAATATCATGTTAAGGGCATGGAATTGGCAGTGGGTTGGGGGCCGTGAAGTGAATGTATGGTTTTCCTGTGTTCTCTGAGAGCTTTGAGAACACAGATATAAATATTCCTTTTTCATTTGTTGTCGAGTTTATAATTAGTGTTGGCAAAAACATTAAAACGTATTTTTAACATTTTCAGATTGCTAGATTAGCCTTGAGTATTGTGAAATATTAGAAAGATTAGCCTTGAGTATTGGTTAGCCTTGACTATGCCTGAAAAACTGCTGCTTTTGTAAGGATGAGGATTAAGCCAAGCAAACTGGAATGTCCGAAATGAAAATTAGTTAGGACTGGGAATCACTACCTGCAGTCTTCATTCACACTGTTTGCACTAATGACTGAACGCATCGCTCTCCAATCTGGGAATGAGGAATGGGCCGTTGTTTGCTCTCTTCATTTTTGTAGACAGTCATGCACCCTTCATGCTTCAAATTCTAAATGTTATTGAAAACACACTTTAATAACCCCAGGAAACAATTTCCACAGCTTTGCAGTCCACTAGTCATCCTCAGACCACACTTTGGAAAAATCTTATTTAAATCAGTTATGATTAACTAAATCGCAAGGTGAAGAATAAGACAAATCTCTGGAATTCTGTGAGTTAGGCACAGGAGTACAGCTCCTGAGCGTCAATTTAAATGCATATAAATACGAGGCAAAATATGGGGCAAAACTGCTTCTAAAAAGGTTCCTTTTTGACCAGTGGAAGGGCAAAAGGTCTCTGGCTTAGACTATCCCAGGCCCCCTAGAAGAACTGATAGTGAGTCGGGAATATTTATTCCATGGACACCTTTTTTTGGTCACTTCTTCTGTTACGCCCAGTCCAAGCACATATTAATCACAATTAAAACGTTAAAATACAGTCTATGTTACTTTTAATATGAGTTTGAAAGGCTGAGGTATAAGACAAAAGCAAGGTCTAATGGCAAAAAAGAAATTAACTTCTTGACTCCAGACAGGATTAAATGACATGTTGAAACGTCCCAAAATTATAGCACTATAGTCACTCATAGACAGAACACTCATAGAAGGTGTCATCTGTCAGCACAACAGCATGAGGCATTTAAGGTGCTTTATTTTTATTCCACTGCCCAAGCATCAAATCCAAGATGTGTTCGGTCATTTCTAACAGGAATTCTACAGGACCTTATACCTTTAAACAAGCATTGCAAATAAATAGACTTTTTATGCAAAACTCATTTTGTCAATGTTTTTAATTTTGAAAAGGTCTCCTAACAAATTTTGTTCTAACTTAAATTTCTGTAAAGTCATATTTGAAAGATTAATTTTATGGGCATTTGTACTGGAGAAGCAAAATATAAGTACAACACAGGCATCTGTCATTCAGACAGGGGTTACTTTCAGCTTGCCTCTGATCTAACCTCACATTGTTTTTAATGTTCAACTGTCACATCATAAAGGACTTGTATATAAGAGAGGGATTAGACAGAAAGGGCAAGTAGGACACAGGTAATTGACCAGATGTGAGAAGCTTGTCTGCTGAATTTAAAGAACTGAGCATAAACCATCACCGCTCTTCAGTGGAAATCTGGAAGAGGAAAACAATAGACAGTGGTTTGAACAAAAACATCAGCTTTCTGATGAAAGACACAGAGCTACTTTTTACTGCTAGTCATTAGGGGGATTTTCTAAGACAATAGGCTGCAGCACTGTGCCTTTCTGTGTTTAAGAAGCAAAAAAAACAGGTACTCAAAATCACGTGAGTTAAACCAGGTATATATCTAGTTAGTTATGTAGTTGTAGTAGTAGTAGTGGTGGTAATAATAGTAGTAGTAGTAATGATATGACAAAACCTGGCTGAAATTTAAGAATAATTTGGCCCGTTAGGGAACTAATAAATAGCTTTCCCTGGTATTCTGATTTCCTTTGAAACAATTAGTTACCTAATGTTTTTCTCTCACTCACTTTGAGGTTTTTTTTACTGGTTGGTCATTTTTGAGTTTTGGTTGCAATATTTGGCTGAATCAATTCCTGTTCAGTACCTGCCTCTCACATACAGCTCCAGCTGAATTTGATGGAAGCTCTGTATGCAGAACATTGGTATAAGCAAGCATGAAAGCTTCCTTGAGGGCCAGTAAGCCTTATTCCTTGCTGGTTTTAGCTCCATCATGTCTCTACATTGACTCCGAACTCAGGCAGAAAATAGGTCTTGAAGTCACTGACTGAATTTTATCTGCTTTTTGCAGGTTCCAAAGTCTTTCAGATTCTGAGAGACAAGGTGCTACTTGACACATAGGACCGAAGCTCCTATAGGTAAGGCTTTAATTATGTTGGAGACAGAGAGATGCTTCAGTAACAAGGGGTAGATCTGCAGAGATGCTATGCTTTTATTTCTGAAATGTCATTCTGTGGGTGGTTGACTGAGTGGGGAGGCCTTGATTTAGAAGCAAATTTTTAAATGTCAGTCAAATAGGCACTGGGTCTTTATGAAATGCCATGCCCCAGCTACTGAGATCAAGATCAAGTTCTATTTGCCGTGCTGTGTGAGTAGAAAAGGAATAAACAAGCAGGAGGGAGGTCTCCACTTCTACAGACAAATGCACTCATAGTCCTGTACAGTTGAGCTTGTTCTGGCATGGGAATATCTATTGTTGCCAAGACTTATGCCAACAGTCTATAAAAGCAGGTCCCTGCATATAGAGATCTTTAAAGCTAAATGTAAATACAAGACAAGACATTAGTAAGTCAAACAGGAAATTGCAACCACTGTGACAAGAAATGGAAAGTATGCTATCTCCACTAAGACTCTCTTACAGCAAGAGTAATTAGAGAAGCTGATTCCAATTTCTTTTGCCCCAGTACCATACCCGGACAGTCGAAGGAAATTAGGGCATGATTCACATCCTAAGCATAGACTGCTAATGCCATTTGAGATGTTCTAGGGTATCCTGGCTGGCCTTCAGCTGCTACACCAACAGTACATCTATCTCCCTTCTTTCTTGTGAAATATCTGTCAGCCCCATTCAGATGCCAGGGATGCCCTGCGGCATCTCAAATGAAAGTAAATGCCAATGTTTAGGCAACTCAGCTGAGCTCTTTGGATTAAAATTTGGCAGCCATTACATGTTTCAGAAGATCACATATTTCCTCAAAGAAGAGAAACAAGAAGCAGCCAACATAAATACTTAACCCCCAAGAGGAACAGCTGGCACTAAAAATAGTATATCCTAAAGCATTCAGCAGCTCTCTTATAATGAAAAGAAAAAGATTTTTAGTGGTTCTACCCACTTCTGCAAATCCCATGTTATATATTCAAAACACCTCCAGCAGGAAGCTTTACATCTGTAAGCTGAAAAGCTGTACCAACCCCAGATAAGTTTGATCCAATCAGCCATGAACAGAAATCATGTGATCATGCCACTTTTTCACTATGAAATCTCCAATGCTGCTCAGAACAGCAGATATGTTGGAGTCAGATTAATTTCAATGTCCAAAAATTCCTACTTTTCACCATAGACTATAAAGGGATTCAAGATGATTATCTCAGTTCTACACATCTAAATGATAGGCACGTGAAGCTAGGTGAAATGAATGCAGCATTTGATGTGCAAGTTACACCACTATCGAAACCAACCATGAGGTTCTATGTTGCAAAAACAATTACGGAAATGTCTATAGTCTGGCATTTCCATTTTCTAAAGTACTTTAACTTTTAGTCTATGAGACATATACTTCCATGCACAGTCACTTCTCTGGGAAAAACTTTAAAGAGCCATGCAGAGTAACAGCAGCATAGCCACCGACAATTGCAACAAATCCAGAGGATATCCACTTTCTTAGGCTTTCAGGCTCTACATGCACATATGTAAGCATTCCAGATCCTGAATTCAAAGAGAAAGACTAAGACACAGGGCCAAAATTTCCATTTTCAGCTGATGTCAAATGATACATATATGTCTGAATGTGAGCTTCAGAGATGGAGAAGTTCCTAACTCTGCCTTTAGCAGAGGACCTAATTACAACATTTAGGCAGTACCATCATCCAAAGAATAAATGCATTTAAGGTGAAGAACCTGGAGGTGAATAAATGCATTAAGGTGAAGAAAGTCCTTCTCAGCCAGTTTTAATTACCAGTGTCTGGAATCATTCCATTCTCTGAACTGAACTGATTCTGAGTCTGGCATTTATGGAAAGAAGTCCAAATAACTTCTTAAGAGTAAAGTGGCAATGAATGCAGTTGCTCTCCTCTTGTTAAGTGCGAAAAAGAAAATATCAAATTGCCGTTCACTCCTACAGAGCTGAAATTATATGTCATTTCTAAGACCAGTTTGGTCAAACTCTTATAACACTGCCTGACTTTGATGCTTCAATATCTATAAAATAGAGCAAATGATCAGTTAGTTTTAACATTGGTCTAGTACACTACCAACAGTTTGGCTTTATGCCAGTGCAACTATTGACCGATGTCGTAACTTATGAATATTGGTAGAGTGAAGCATAGTTGGACCCTGATCTAAGGTATCTACTTTGCATATATGAACCAATGATCTTAAGCTTTATTTGAAGAAACAAAATGGCTGCTCCTTTGCTAAGAATACTCGTGTTAGTTTGTTCAGTATGATCTTATCTGAAATCACTCAAAAACAGAAATGCAAAGAAAAATATCATCAGCTGAGTAAAAGCCATGCTGCATTTAATAATAATTTTCAGAGATGGGTTTTAACCTATAATAAAAATGGAAACAAGGGATTGGTACCATAAAACCTGTCAAATAAATGTAAAAAGGACATAAACCCCCAAAATAGTTTTCACATAAAATCTCACCACAAGATAAAATACAGCTTTTGGGCAAAAAGAGAGTCGTATCTCCAACAACTTCCATAAATAATTCACTGCTAGCTTGTAAACAATAGAGAAGCACAGTATGAATGCCAAAGAGGGTCTTTATATGTCATAAAGCCACTCAAAAGTGCACTTGCTGCAGCAAGTCTGACTGTGAGCTTTGATGTGCTGGAAAAGAAACTGCTATGCTGAGGTCATCAGTTAGTAGAAAACAATTTCCCTCATACAGAGAAGCAGACTTACTGCTGGGCTTCTAACACAGACAGATTGGATTTAAAAAAACAAGACTGCATAATGTGGGCTTGCAGGGGGAAAGAAATCTTCTACACACCTTCTAAATGACCAAAGCTGAAAAAAAATATATCCTCTTCCTTTAATGGCTATCAAAAGTTGACATGGTAGTGTGGCAGGGTTGACACGTTGGCGCAGTCGCACTTTAAATATGCAACTAGGCTGATTTGCATCCTCTTTCTTAACTAAACTGCTTCCATGGAGAACTTAAGCTGCTCTATTTGTTGTCAGGCTAAATAATTCAAGTGACACAGATCTGGAGTTCATTTCTTACCATGGGTGTGTTTTAAAAGGTAACTCCATCTGTCATTTGAAAAATCTCAGCACAAGAGGAAAGCCAAGGCTGTTGCAATAATGTCCCTTTCATTTCTAGACTGATACAGCAAGTGAATGAAAAAAGCCAATAACCTGATAAAAAGCTATATAAATACTGAATGTGTGTACCAACACTTTTAAGACCTCAGCCCTCTGAAGCAATCAGCACAGCTGACACCATAACAATTACAGTAAAAATAACAGAGGAGAGAGGATGGGCACTAGGTGGAGAGAGAAATGTAAGCTTTGAAATTCCAATGAAGATGACAATGTGAGGATATATAGTGCTGGGCATGTGATTCAAGGAGCGCAATCAGTGTGACAGGAAAGGAATAGGTAGAAGATTATTTCTATGTCACAACTCTTGACTTCTTTCAGAAGTCCTCTACAATGCTTTGAATTTCATCTGTAATTGCTTTGACATACTCCACCTCTGAAAAGCTTGTGATTCATACTTTCTTGATATCAAAAACCTTTCCAAAGTGGGGGGGGTTTCACATGCAACTTTCAAATGTATTCAGAGGGCCAGTTCAGATTTTCATTTGTCCACAGTTGAGAAAGACATACTCTGGCAAAGGGATTGACTTTTCAAAGGGAAGGAAGAAAGAAACATCCTCATTTCGAGCACTGAAGGCAAAAGTGTGGGCATCACAGGAAGAGACACAGAAACAATCATTTGCATAGTGCCATTTGGATTAATCACCTGGTTGATGTTTTAATAGAGTGATTGCAAGAAAAGCTCCAAACTTAAGGACCTTTTAAAAGGATTTATTAAATTACTGGAGTTTAATAACGAGCATCCTTCTGATGGGCCCCAAGAGCTTGTTTAAATCATATATTGTAACCCAGAAAAAATATGAAAGCAAGTTTGCGATGCTGTCACAGGACTGACTGTGATTAAGATCTCAGTCCAGGACAGCACCGTTTTCTGAGAAAAATCAAAATTTTGAATTCAAATCAAACTACAACCTGAAGCTTTCTAGGACTTTGGAAAAGATACCTCAAACTTTTCTGTTGTCAGCTTGTATATCTTATTTCTGACAGGAGGGGTAATTAAGACATAAAGAAGATGCAAAAAGAACAGCAACAAAAAAAAATGTTTTATATTTCTTACCTGAGGCAAGCAAAATGTGAATTTTCACTGTCAAAACATATAGCCAGTACTAATCTGCCCACATGTAATCACCCCACCTTGTATTTAATAGCTTGTAGTTTCCTCACTAAGCTGAATACACACCCTTGATCATACCCATCCTCCCAAACGATGATAATACCTTCCCTCGTAAAAAATTTCATGTCCATTTGCAATGGAAAGACTCTTTTGCAGCCAAGACATACACAGAGCAGCTCATCAAACTGGCTGTCTGCTGTCTTAGTTCCCCTCAGGTCCCTGAGCTAGAAGGATCTTCTTTTCCCAGCTCAGACCTTGCCATAGTGTCCGCTGCTGCAAGGGGAAAGGAAAGCATATACCTATGGACAGGAGAGTGTTTGCTCAGCTGTGATGTCAGCAGGAGCTCATATCACAAAAAATAAACAAGCAAAAATATAAACTTTGAAAGAACAGCCACTTTCAGCCAACTGCTGGGAAGTCTCATCCCCTCTGCATTCTTCTGTGGTTGTACGTCTGAGGTCAAGCAATGACGCTGGTTGTGAACTGCTGAGCACTGGAAAGGAGCCTCGGGTCCGTTTCCTTCTGGATTCTGTTGCTCACCAGCTGGTACGTGTTCAGTGTCACTTTTGCCCTTCCCTAAAGAGAATAAGAAAGCCAAAAAGGTCAGACCTTTCGTGGACACAAGGAAGAGCCTATGCCTTTTGTTCTGGAGTCTCTGCTCCAGGCTGTGATATGTCATCTACAAGGGACTTGTCACACATGATTTCCAGAACATCTCCAGATTGCTGCCTCTCACAATCCCATGCCTATATGGTGGTAAATGTCTTTAAAAAAACACTGTTTATTGTGTTCATTGCTTGCTGCCTCTGAAGCAGTCTGCGCTATGAGACATTTGATGGCAAGAAGTCCATCCTGAGTGTCTTCAAATATGAAAGGTATGCTTTAGCTACCTGTGCCAATGGGACATGCATGCTCCACCTCTCCTTTACAGATATCCTCCAGGCTATCTGTATCTACAGATACCCAGCCCTATCTATAGGGCAGACCCCAAACCCGTCCTTGTGAGATTAATGCCTGCAAGTTACTTCAGCCTTCTCTGGGATAAAGTGAAGTCACTTGGACTTCTCTGTGCCAGTGTGAATAAACTTGCAGCCCAATAAAGCTTTAAAATCAATCCTGCTAGAAAAAAGTTTATGATTCATATAGTCTAGTTAAGCTTGGCTCCTGGCATTTATTCACTGGGATGCTTCTTTCCTCTCAGAGTTCAACTAGGAGAAGATAGGGGCTCATTAAAGCTTGAAGACAACTCTTAGACTATCCCCTTGCTTGGTGAAATGCAAGAGAAAAATAGGTCACAAGCCACAGTTTTAACAGCATTCCCTCTAATTTATTCAGTTCAGTCCCAATTTAAATGGAGTCCTGCCTCACTGCATTATCTACTCTTACCTGCCGTATCTCATTGCCACATTCCCATGTGCAGAGCCCAAAAACAGCTGGTTCAGCAAAAGGTAACAGCCTTTAGGAACAGACCTAGCTCCACCCCTCAGTGCAAGAGTGGAAGCCAAAACACAACTGATAACAAACTGGAAATAAATTATCTCAAGTGTGAAGGGTCAATTAAGGAAGTGGTTGAGTTTGCATTTCTCAGAGAAAGTGTCTTTTCTTGAGCATGCAGTGTGCATTAAAACCTCTCTCTTGCACTTTCTCTGCCTACCTCCACTCCTCATTATTTCCTCTGTGCCTTACAGCAAGGCAATATTCTGTCAGCCCAAAGGGCAAAGTTCCAGATTTTTGACTTCCTCGCAGAGATCATCCAGTCAGTTATCATCACTGTAAACTTTGCTACCAAGCATTGTCTGCACCTAGCACCATCTGTACCTAGCACCAAAAAGAAAAAAATATCAAAACGGCCAAATTAACTGTTTATTAAATTTAGCCACTTAAAAATTGATTACTTCCTCAATGTTGCTATTTTACAAGCATTTGCATTTGCTGATTTAATCAGTCGTAAAATGACTACTTCCGTAACACAGGCAAGAAAAAAGGCAAACATGATCCTCTGATGAGGTTCAGGTGAAATATTTCAGTAACAGGGAAGTAGTAGGGCTCTGTACAAGGCACTGCCTTGGCTTCATTTGCAATGCTTTGAACATCAGTGTTCAAAAAAGATGAACACAGGCTACAAAGAACTAATGTAAGGGCTGCAAAGTTATTCGGATGAATCAAAAGCCTATTTTATTAGATGAGAATAAAAAAATGTTTTTAGGCAAGTTTATATATTTTGGGAGTAGATTTGGTTTGTGCTTTGTAGGTACAACATGATTTGTGATAAACTACAGGAAGAAGTGGAGCTCTTTAATTTAAAGATCTCTGTAGGTGCATGAATTAATGATTATAAACTGAGCATTAACATTTATCCAACCGTTTTCAGAGAAGAAGGCTCTATTCTTCAGCAAAGTGAGAGTGCGGAACGCTTTCTTGAAGAATAATGCGTTCCAGCAAAACTAGAGAGTTTTAAAGTAGGGAATGATGAGATGAAAAAAAGAAGTTACATAGCGTGACTATCTGTAGTAGCAGAGTCCTGAACTCTGTGACACAGGAGGCCATTTCCCATTATAAGTCTCTTTTTCTCAGGATGATCAACCACCACCAAGATAGTAAAAGGCTTTGGGGGTAAACTTACACGGGTGCCTATAGGGTGAATAGCAATATCAGAGGAGCTGTGTATTACTGATGGATTCATATAAACCATGAGTAATTATCACCTTTAACTCAGAGAAAAACAATATGCCATTACTTTGCTTGACAAATATCTCTTTAACACAGCTATATATTCTCATTCAGAGCCAAAGATTGCCAGTATAAGCAGGCACATACATATCCTCATCCTAAAATGAATGCTTTATGTCACCTAGTTCTAGGAAATATAAATCAAAGGCTTTTACTGATATATGTTGAACACTGTATGCCTTACTTTATATAAATTCAAATGTGTAGTATGAAATGCCACCTTGTGAAAATTTCTGTTTGCATTGGGGAATATTGTAGTTTAGAGGCAAGATATAATGGTTTAATATCTGAAACAGACCTATATAAGCAAGCTTCATAATAAGGATTTATTTTTGCATTTATTCATCAGACAGATAATAAGTGCATCCTTTTTTCCCCTGTCAAGTATACTCAGCGCAGAAAAGGACAAGGCATTAGAGCAGATTACTTTACATTCATTTTAATAATGTAGTTTAAATAAAGATGTAAAACTCTTTATACAACACTGGCAGCATGCAGCCATCCTCAAAGGTTACCCCATGTACTATAACAGTTTCAAGGACATGCTCCTCCATCACCTTGAGAATTTTCACCATATCATTTCTGAAGAAGTTTTCTCCTTGTTGCATGTCTGCTCTGTGCCCTGACACCAAAGTTGCTTTCTTATAGGGGGGTGCTGCCTTCCCTAGCCCGGAGGGAAAGGGAATGGGGAATAGGGAAGAAGAGGGGCAGGGGAGAGCAGGAAGGAGAAGGAGGAATACAGCCATCCATATCCTGAGGTTGGTGAGATTGTCATCTGAGAAGGCTCCATCATTCCATGGTCATTTCTAACCCTGCTTCCTTCATCACTGAAACTCCTCCTCAGTAACACCATCAGAAGCAAATGTTTCAGGATAAGGACCTGTCATGGGCAAAACAGTTTCAGCTTGGGGAATTGCACTTAATGTCATTTAATGCCAATTAACACCAGTTTTTAATTACCTATTCAAGTATTAAGAAAAACAGGAAGACAAACAATTAAACAAACACCGAGGGAAACACCTCTCATCCCCCTTCCCCATGCTCGGTTTCAGCCCAATGCCTCTCCTCCTGCCTTCCCTTGCTCTCGCAGCACACCGTGCCAGCCCTCCTGCTGCCTTTGGAGGGACAGCGGAAGCCCAGGAGGGTGCTGTCCCTGAGCAGCAGTCTTCTGCTGCTCCTCCTTCCTCCCTCCTCTCTCTCCTCCTCTGTCCTGGCTTCTCACTGCTCTTCTGCTCCAGCATGGGTCCCCATCGGGACGCAGTCCCCCAGGGGTGTCCCTCTCCCCGTGTTGGAGGGTGGCCCACAGCCCCAGTCCCTCAGGGTGACCCAGCCCCGGTGTTGGTCCCTCAGGGCGGCCTCCTCCTTCCAGTGATGGGCCTCCGGCTGTGTCTCCAGCACCGTCCCCTCCACCTATCTGCCCCATTTCTCCTCCCCCCATGGCTGCCACTCATCCCCATGCCTGCCCCGCCCTGTGTGCTCTTCGGCAGGCTCCGGCCACCCCCGCAGGTCTCGGAGCCGGCTGGAAATGGCGGGAACTGGCTGGAACCGGCTGGAACTGGCTGTGACCGGCACAGGGCAGCTCACGGCCTCCTCCCACCCAGGCGCCCGGCAGCTCCCCAGCCGGCCCCGCTGGTACAGGCGAGACCCAAAAAAAGGAGATCAGGAAAGAAGGACATTAGCAATTCCCCCACCGGAAGATGGACCAAAAGATGAAGCCCCCTGATCGCCATTTCAGAAAAAGGAAGGCTGCGGACCTCTGAGAGGCACTGCTCCTTCCCAGTGCCCAACAACAGGCTGACGCCCTTGGTACCTCCAACAGTTTCCTCCACAGGACACGAAAAAGAACAGGTGAAGTGTCTTACCTGTCACATTTTCTGGGAATTTTCTTTTCACCCAAAAAATAATGAGCTGTCAAAGTCATCCAGCTATAAAAAATATCGCTGCTCTGATTTTGTTGAAGAGTAATAACACAGGAACCAAAAAATCAGGGGCTGAAAACAGTCCAGGTTGCTTAATATTTTTGTTTAGCTTTCAAACTCTTTTTCTAAAATTAGTTTATTCTTCTTGATAAACATTTCTTTTGAGCCTGAACAGCAGAATTTTTGGTTTAGCAAATGCAAAAATAAAATTAAAAACAACATTAAAAACATCTAAAATGTTGACACGTAGAAACCACGTGGGAACCCCATCGGCAGCATCAAGTTTTGGTGTCTGCTGTCATTAGCAGGTTCTGGCAAACACCGCCTTGTCTCAAAAGTTTCTGCGCGTCTCCACTATCTTTTGAGTTAGTGCAGCTTTCCAGCAGGCACTGAACCTCCCGATCAGAAGAGTGTCTCAGCATTTCCTACTGAGCATTTCCTACAATTACTTCAGGGTAATTGCCTTGTCTGAACTGCTGTGTGCGCCTAAGCACCGACCCTGGTGTCAGCATCCAGGCTTAGGTGTACCCTCTCTTTCAGATGACTGGCTCTAAGAATGAAGTTCCAACAATGCTTTGGTCAAATTTTTGGTTTTCCACTCAACAGGTTAGGCATACATTTGAAATAGTTTTGCACAACCTGGGATCTGCAGGCAAGAAAACGCCATGTTTTGAAAACCCTGCTTTTCTTTTCATCATTCCCTTTGTTATTTTTGCACCTGGCCTTGAGCAAAGTATAATATGCTTCCTAGCTATTCCTCAGGACTGCTCTTCCGTATTTCAGTTCATAAAATTTGGTAGGCTGGGATTGTCTTGTTTTGTTTTGCATTTAGTATCAGCAGTCTAGATATAATTTTTCAAACAGACACTTCAGTGACATTGCAAAATCTCTGCAAAAGGACCAAGAATGCAATAAAAGTTACAAAAGGTTGAATACCATCACATCAGTTTTGACTAAGTCTTTCAAATGATGAATTCTTAGTTCAGCCTTGTGTATACATATTGTTTTTTCCCTGGTATTTTTTGCCTAATTTATATAGTGGACTCAGAATATGTAAAACCTCACATTGACATAAATATGAAGACAGGATGTTTGTGTGTGCTTTGGGAATAGGGGAGTTGTGTCATCACCTGTTATTTCTTCATACACCAAGGAGCAAAACCAGCACAATCAGATTCAGATTCAGAGCGGACTGTCTGCAAACAACTTACAGCATGAAAGTTATTTTGTGAATGCTGGTAAATATATAATTTACATTCACAGAAATAAAGATCAATTCACTAACATTTTCAACTCAGATGTTAATTTTTCACAACAAACAATTTAACAAATTATCTACTGGAATTAAGTAAGGGATAGCGAATGTGATTTTCAGAAATGTTTAATAATTTTAACTTTTTGGAGCAATTTGAAGAAGAGATGCTAACATTTTTAAATCTAGATCTCACTCATAAAGGCTACCTTCAAGGATGACATGCTTACCTTTCCTCCATTTTCACCAACCACTAAAACCTGGTAATTGTTTTACTTGAGATGACACCACAAGACAGCATCAGAAAATGTTTAGATTTTATCTTTTCATAGCCTGATTTTCATAGCCTCCCACTTTGGAAGGTAATTGTATTTTTCGGAAAAGCTCTCCATTGTCCTTTCATTTCTAATCTGACTAAATGACCAAGAACTGTGCCTGGATGGTTTTAGTGAAACACAGCTCCAGTAGTAATATCACTACAACATCTTTAGTATTCATAAAAAGAAAATAATTTACCACAAGGCAGTCAAAATTAACTAAGGAAACAATGTGCATACACTTTGTGCCTCAATTGCTTTTCTGCAGAGACCTTCAAAGGTTTATCATTTCACTCACCTCTCTGCAGAGCAGAAAGCTCAATTCTACACTGTGTGTCAATTGTGTTTGCACAAAGTTGCACAAAGATAAGGAGGGTGTCTCCTTTTTTCTGAATACCTGCTTATATTTTCTTACAGTGATAAATAAGTTTCATGCTGCCACTACAATACAGCAGGAAGTGGTGAGAAGGACAAGCAGCGGAGGGTTTAATTTATTTCTAATTTAGTTTGTTGTGTAGGTACACTAGCTGACCTCTTTAGACTTGAGAAACAATTACATCAAAATTTTAGGAATCCATACAAATGACAAGAATGGAACAAATTGCATGAAAAATATGATTTATGCCAGGAAAATGGCATCATGTTTATATGTATATATATTAAAAATAACTGTTATTAAAATCATAGCAGTTTAATAATATAATTCATGAGATAACATTATATTAAAGTAATCAAAGAAATACAAAATATTTAATTTAGATGCATATTTCAAATTTATGTAGTTCAGAACTCCCGTATCTATTGTTGATTTCACATTGTTTTAATTATTATTAACAATGATTCGAGGTGAAATGCTTAAAATAAACCATTGCTGCACTGAAGGCAATGGAAAAGCTTTCATTACCTAGAAGTGGAGCAGCATGTCACCCATCGTATCCATTCAGTGTCATAAGCCTGAACCACTATTTAGCTGCACAAGGCACTGACTGAGCAAGACTGTCATACGGGAGTACTCCCCCTTTCCTGTGCAGTTGTGCTCTTCAGTACATTCTTAAACAAGCAAAGAATTGTTTTGCTCAACTGGGGTTGGTGAAAAGTAGAGTATCCCTCTTTACAGTTTGATTGACTTGCAGTGAAGAGAATCTCTGACTCCTTTGTGCAATTTCTTTTTATTTAAAGACAATAGTCTGATCACCTAAAACTTCAGTAGATGTGCTTAGAGCTGTGAAAATTAATTCTCACTGGGCAGTTTGCAGGCATCAGTCCGAGAACCAGATCTGGGATTAATTACAGAACAGTTCCCAAAGCCTTCTTTGCCTTACTTCCCTCAAACCTGCCACCTCGTCAACCAAGCCTGAGCAAGGAGGTTGTCCTTGGAGCTCAGCAAAACCCTCTGATTGTGCTGGTGGGCTGTAGCAGAGCTGCTCCAAATTATGGCAGAGCCCTTAAGAAACAATGTGAGCTAGGAGAGGTCTGCAGGAAGCAAGGCAAAGGTCAAAAGTGACGTTAGCAAAAAAATGTGGCAATGACAAAGTATGTGAGATAACTGTTTCAGAGAGTACCAGTCACCTCTGGAGCATGGGAATTGTCATAACCCCTTATTGTCCATTGACTGCATATGGGTTGGATTACAACCAGTATTCTAGTTCTTTTGTCATCATTTTTTATTCAGTCTTTGGCTGCTCTCCTATATTTCTTACTGCATTCTAATGCACACTTCTCTCAGTTTTCCATAACCAGTCATGGGTGGATAAAATGCCATCCTCTACTATTTTACACCTGTAGCATGCTATTAGTAGCTGGCTGCTGACTTTTCAGCTTGATTACTGTAACGCATCATAGTTACAAATCAAAACTGAACTCTAAGTTATAGCTGATTCAAAATGTGGTAGTGCTTTTCAGAACACGAGAACAGATGAGCTTGGCATTCCTGTTGAATCCTGAACCAGGACCAAGGCTTGAGTCCATTCTTTATGAGGGTTAGTCAGTGCAACAAAGGCATCTCTCACAGTGTGATCTTTTACAACATGAACGTGTCACAGGCAAAGGAAGAGTCGCCTCCTGAGATCCGAACCTGGTGTGCAGCCCGCAGTCATGAAGTTTTTCCTCAATGAGGACAGAATGATCCTGCATCTGGGTAGCTTCACAGAAAACATTATAGCATTACACCCTCAAAGAGCTTTCTAAAGACATTAGACCCTCATGCACACCTCCATAAGCTCACTAAGAGGGTATGGAAAGATAAAGAACCTCATGTGTTTAAGAAAAAAACATGCATGGTGATCAAGCACTGGTAGCACAGGAAAAGCCCTTTTCTCACCATAAGCATCATAAATACAGGCACTGAACCATAACTCAGAAGATGTAGCTTCTATTTCCAGCTCTGCTGTTAGTTCGTTGTGTAATTTAGGGAGTAAGTCACTTTTCTCATTCTTCTTAGTTTTTCTGACCTGGAAGATGGGTGCAATAATACATATCTGAAAGAGTTTTGTTAACAATAACATCAAAGAGCTGGACCACCTTAAGACAGCAAAGCAATCAGAAGCAACCGCACTCAAATAAGACTGAATTCTTTTTCTGAATCTTTTTCCCTTCAAGCTTGTAGCTATTCAATTTACTTTATTATTCTGCTTCCTGCCATTGGAGTAGCAGATGAGCCTTCTATTGAGGATGGATCAAAGACAACGTGAGAACTACTGTGTCTCATAAAATCACTGGCTCTTTTCCCCTCTACTCCTCAGAAGCCGTTTGCATGCAACGTAATGGTTTTCTTTTTTCAGATGATAAAATACTTCGGAAGATTTGGTTAGGGATTTATATTCAGAGAGTTGGAGTGTCGATCTTGCTACAGTAAAATGGCTTTATAAAGAGGAAAGTCTCACAGGCTTTTCTAATGGTGGTCCAAATTGAGATTTCCTAAGTCTCAGAAAGTTTGTAGGAGTTAGTATAGCTTAGTACCAAATTTCAGTACTCCTTCACTTTTTAAAGGCTGTGTTGGTCTTCCTTTACCTGCTTAATTTACCATATATCCTGCATGCAGCATCATGCAAGTCTATTGACTGATAATAATATAAATAATATATCTCACACATGCTACTATTACTTTCGATTTTCTACCCTAATACATACAAGTCATGAGGTTTGAGATATGAGCAGGCATTTTCATAACATATATTCTGTATTTTTGCTGCTGACAGTGGCTTAGATTTTAAGACAGATATTTCAGTAACCAAAGGAAGGAAAATATGATTTGGGATTGGAATGACTATAATTGTGTTTACCATGCAGCTCTTCCCTCATAATTTTTTGGGGAAGGGAACCATTTGACTTCAATACCTGCTTCAGGAGTTTTTCAATACACTGTTGATCTGCAATATTAATTGCACCGGAACCGTATGTGCAGCCATATCATAGACCTTCATTATTTAATGAAATAGTATACGTTGCTATCTGCTCGCTTCAGCCAAGTTCTCCTGACCTGTTTTGGGTCTCTAAGGTTCATGGGGTAAAGGGACTATGCAGCAGTTCCTGCATTGCTCAAAGGCAATAAAGATGAGAGAAGAGAAAAAAGACACCGGCAGCATGGAGGGCCTGAACACTCTGCTCCCATAGCACCAGGACAAAGGCAAAAATGACAGGAGACAGCGGGGATGAGAAAGAACCTCACAGTGGGTGTGCTACAGAAAAAGGAAAAAGGCAGTAAAAGAAGGAAAATAAATATAAGTTAGACTGGTTGTGACAATGGTATATTCAAAGAAAGGGGCTAGAAAGGAGAAAAAGGAAAGAAAAAAGTTTTATGTCGTTCCTATTAAATGAAACATCTTCAGGAAATTTCAAGAATATAACACTACCCCAGAAAAACCTTAGGAACTGTAGAAAATAAAAGTAAAGGTGAAAATTCAAATCATTTGTTGGTTTGTTTAGGAAACTGGGATACTAGAGGATCCCAACCATGCTGTGCTAACTTGAGTAGAAAAAAAAAGAGGAACATAAAAGAGACTGAAGATACACTTTTAACAGCACAACCTGCCTGCTGAATGATTTAAAATACTGATATTCATGAAATAATTTTGTAATCAAACACATTACACAGATGAAGCACCTGGGAAATGGCTAATCCTGCTTTTCAATTTAGGACTAGACTATGCAGAGCAGAACCTGGCAAGAGTTGCCATGCCTGTCGTGTCCATTTTGGACACTTACATGTGCCTGTCCCAGCGTCAGGACTCTATTCTCACTAGTGGACACCTGTGGGTTTTCCAATATCCCCACCTTCAGACAGCCTATGAAAAGCCTTAGTTCATTCCTCTCCGCTTTTTCCTCTGTTAAGGCGACAGTGCTTTCCATTTCACTTAATTAATAATCAATGTTTAATTTGATTAAAAGCTGAAGGATTCAATTATGTGTATTTAATAATCCTTTATTTTGATCAGTTTTGTTGTCTTTAATGAGGTAATACTCCATAATTAAATCACTCGATACAGAAAGTTGCTGTATAATTAATAAGACCATGGTCCTAAATGACTTAGAATAATGAACCCGAGCAAGGCCCAGATAATTAAAAACGCTCATGACTAAAATCTGTGACATATTTCCTAACCACATTTTGAGTGCAAGGGTGATCTTACCAACGACACATTGCAACATGCTCTCTGTGTGACCTTGGGCAAGGTATATAATCTTGCTGAGGCAAACTTCCTTATCTGTAAAACAGTAAACCTTTGTTTTAACAAGGTCTTCAAGTAAGCATTTCATGGCAAGGAAAGGCACTCATCTGTGCATGCATAGTGCCTAGTAAGAACGGATTTTCTTGGTATTATCAGAAGGTAAATAATAAGAGTTAGGGAACAAAACATAGCTGTAGCAGGTGAGAAGGAAGGTACACCTTTCTCAATATCCCCTGAAGGACAGCTGCACCTGGCAGATGCTAAAGGAAATATTAAAAGGCCGGACAAGGACTGAGTGGTATCTCCGCCTCTGTCTCACTCCAACAACGTGCAGTTGATGGAATTCATGAGATGCATCGTGGTGTTTAATAGCTCACACTCTTAGTGGGTTTTGAACCCAGCTCTACATCTGATCATCACAACATCTCCCTGTAAGGAGTGCTGCAATTCAATTACTCACAGTGTAAAAACGTACTTCCTTTTGTTTATTTTGTCTCTAGCTGCTATTTTTACTTCATGCCCTTTATATAATGTGCTGTGAAGACAAAGGAATAAACTTTCTCCATACATTTTCTCCATGACATTTATTATTTTAAATTTATATATATATATATCTCTCTCATATCATTCTGAGTCATTTCTTGTCCAACCTGCTTAAGTTCTTCCTGGAAAGAAGCCGTTCCACCTCTGTGATTACATTCTCTTGGCCTTTTTTGTTTCACTTTCCCCTTCTCAAAAAACATAAACAAGAACTATACACTGTTCAAGATGTGGTACACCACAGGTTTATAAAGTGGCATAATGATAGTTTATATTTAGTTCTCATTTTATTTCCTAACCATTCTTATCATACTTTTTGCTCCTCTGACCACTGTTGATCATTTAACCGATGTTTTAATAGCACCAGCTACAATAATTTCAAAATCTCTCTCCTGAGAGGCAATAGCTAATTTAGGACCCATCATTCTGTATGTACAATTAAGGATATGTTTCTCCATGTGCATCTCTTTGCATATATTGACCTTGAATTTCATCTGCCATTTTACTGTCCAGTCATTCAGTACCATGAAATCCTCCTGTAACTCTTTGCAGTCAATTTGAGAGTTGAATACCTTGAATAATATCTCATCAGCAGTAAATTTTGTTACCCTATATCTACTTTCTTTTCTAGGTCATTTAGGAATATATCGAATAGCTAGACTTCCTGAACAACAGCATCCATTGTAATGCCTTTCCTTATCTGTACCTTTTGTTACCTTTCATGTAATCACATAATCACATTTTCCCATCTTTGCATTTCCTATCATATTTGCTTGTATTAAGCCACAAGAGGAATTTATCTTTTATCTCAAGACAGCTTAGTTTTCTTAAACCTTTTTGATGAGCGATCATGTCAAAAGCTGTTTGGAAATCCAAGTAGATCAACTTGGTAATTATATTCATATATCACTGACTCTTTCAAAGAACACTAGGTTATTTGTGAGGTATGATGTCTCTATATGAAAGCCCTGCTAATTCTTTGCCATGTGTCATACTCTTGTATATATACAAGAAAGACTGTGTTCTTGAATTCTATCTACTTAAGTCTGTTGTTTGTTATGTTTTTACATACCTTGTAGGAAAATCAAAGTCTAGTCTGTAGTCCTCTGCATTTCTTTTGTCATCTGCCATTTTATAGTCCTCTAATGTTGGAAATTATTTAGGCAACTACACTACCATTGTCTACTATTGTGATTGATTCATAATTTCATTTTAAAGTTCTGTTCAAATGCTTGAAAGAACACCACCTCATTCTTTTATTTATTACTATTCATTTTATGTATTTGCCTAAAACCTTTTCAGTTTGAGAAATTTAACTTGACTCTTCATTTTGAGATGGTTCCTCATGCTCTTTCTTTTTAAAGACTTCCCCGTATCATCTTCAAGAAAACATCAAGGCAAATAACTCATTTCTGCTACACACTGACCACCTCTGACCATTCCCTTTACGTCCTGAGAATCTGTCTGTCCTACAAGCTCACTGGTAAGCTGCTTCATTTTGATCAATTTGAAGGAAAAAAAAGAACTGGTTTTTTTACCCTTGGCAGCTTATTCAAAATCTTCATCCTTACTCCACTTTTGCTTTTAATTTGGCCTAATTCATACCCTCTTCTAGCCACCGTTACTCTGCTGTTCAACCGTGTTTGCTTTTGTTTGGACTTTTCAAAGCCTTTTTGATAGACAGAATACAGCTGATATCTCTGACAGTGCCTTTTAATAGTCACCATACCAACTGCAAGTATTTTACTCTTTTGCCTGTAGCTTTTAATCTCCTTTTAACAGGCTTCTTCCATTTCCAGTAACCATCATTATTGTATAAATTGTAATTCTTCTCAGTCCTCAGCTGGTGTTCAAAACTGAAAAATTATTGTGAGTACCTTATTTTGACTTGCTGAATCTGGAAGAGGCCTGACTGTCCTGGAGTGGATGGGAAGGAGTATCCCAGTCATACAGTTAGGCCTGTTCTAAACAAAAGAAGTTACTGGCTGGGTTATAATGCAAGACATCTGGGAGGAGATGGCAGGTACGACCCAGTACTTACAGGAGACCAGTGCTTTTCTAAATGGGTAGCTGGAGGCCAGGCAGGATATATCAGAGCATCTAAAATGTTACCTCTGTTTAAGGACCTAAATCTCTCAACCTGGAATTCGTCTCTTAGCTTAACAAAATGGAAATTAGTTGGCCATTTGAAAGATGGAAGTGCCTAAGAGAAATTTGACAATAGCTGGTTCTTCCATCTAGCTGGCAATGATACAACAAGATGCAATAGCTGGAAATTAAAACTATCAATATGTTATGACAAAATTTATGAGCTGCACTCAGAAATATATAGGTAACCAGTCAGTGTTTTCAGTGTACTGTTGCAGTGGAAAACATATCGACATTAGACAATTTGAAATCTAGGTGGGATGTATTCTTACATGATATTGTCTTCGGGCTTGCAGCCCTGCTTTTGTCCCCGTTTCAAACAGGGACCTGCCACAAGTGTGCACTGCCTGCCTGAGGTGCACCCGTGCCCCAACCATCCTGGACTTTCAGTGAGCTGCTACGTATGCCACGAAGCCTCTCCCTGAGCACTGGGGCAAGTCAGAAAAGTTCCTGGCCTACTGGAATAGTCCATACAGCTTACAGCCCATCCCAAATTGCCACAAATGAGGGCGATGAGCTGGGGGTATCACCAGGCTGAGCACATCCACACCACAAGGATGCAACGGAGATTCCTCTGTTCAGAGAAGTCCTGGGGCAGTGTGATGTGCTGCAGATGATCACAGATCATCTCTTAAGGCCTGATAGTTGCTGAGTCTATGAATATTATATATCATAGCTATTACAGTGGACAATTCTTTTTAAATTATCTCTTTAATAGTCTGCAAAACCATCTTCCTAATATTTTGTTGCATAGGTCACTAAGGAAATAACTACTATCAAGTTGATTACAATTAAAGCAATAAAATTACTGATGGGACAAAGAAGCGATGGTAGTTATTTTTATACAGTATATAAAAATATCAGCTGCTGCAGAATTTTCTGCAGTGCTGGCAAACTGATTCTTACCTTCTTGTGGTCTATGAGCATCAGCACATTTTATTTCTATTCCTGAAGTCATTCTTCCTTCCAAAGGAGTTAGTATTTATTGGCAGCAGTTATTCACAACCTTTTTCTCGCTCCATTAATGTTGAAGTTTTATTTTTGTGTGGCTTTCTAGGTGCGTAGGATCTGTTATATAATGCCCATGGAGTGCTATATTCTGACTAGCCACAGGCTACAAGCTTCTTTAAAAATTTCTTGTGAATCTAGTTCAATGAGTGGTTAGTTTTCTAAAATAATTTCTGATGCTTGAACAGAACTCACTGAAACTCCTTTGTCCATCCCAATAGATGCAGCTTGAGAGAAGGATTTTTTGAGGTAAAAAGAAACCCAAGGGAAGGGGGGGTGGAGAGTTTTTGGAAAATGAGACTTTGGGCCCTGATAGAAAAAAAAAATGATGCACAAGTACAAGGTTGAAGTAAAAAATACTTTATTTGAGACTTAGAAGGTGGAATTTCAGATTATGAAAATCCATTTTTATAGACTCTCAGTGACAGCCTGAGAGTTTGCTGTTTATGTCATGCTAGATTAGAACATTTTAAAGGAAAACTATATGAAATTGAATTATCAATTATTCTGTCACTGCAGCCTAGGTGAATCACCTTGCTTCTTGAAAAAATGTAGTCAAGCTAATTACAATGACATAACTGGTGGAGCAATGAGATGTTCACTAAAAGATTTTCAACCCTTTTATCCACAAAGTTAGAGACAGCTTTTTTGTCATTCATTAGCAGGAACAGGGTTGGGTGACTGATTCTCATGTGCATATGGCGCATCCTGAATGTATTCCCTCTTTATCTTTTTGCAAAGAAATACTGTGATTTGAGAAATCCCTGATCAAGCCATTTTCTGTTGTTCTACCTTTGATCAACAATGTCAACAATATAGATATTCAGTTATTTTACCTTCTGATGGGATTCTTAGAAGCAGTGCAGGTTGAAGCCCACACATACCGTGTTTCCTAAGGTGTAATTCCTTTGCTCTAACATTCCCACATCTTCCTTGGACTACGACTGCAAACTGTGACATGGACTGAGCCTGCTTGGGATATATGAGCATTTCAATCTCATCTCTATCAGGTGGATCTGCATGAAAAAATCTAGAGATAAAAGATAAATGAACAAACCACAGCATGAGCTTTCAATTTCAGTCAGCATTTTGGAGCTCAGTTGCACTGTAGGATTGAAGGCATGACAGACGTGGGCTTGTTCTGTGTATTACAGAGACTCTTACTACTTTGAGGAGGGGGAGATTATTTTGTCTCCTAACAAAAACAAAATTAAAACACATTTCTGAAGACTGTTGCCCTTATAGAGGAAGTATGTGCTTTAAAGTGTCATACTTTTGCATAATCAGTAATGAAGAGAGAGTGCAGAAGATTACAAAACAACATAATCAAGTG
Source organism: Calonectris borealis (assembly GCF_964195595.1). Taxonomy (NCBI): domain Eukaryota; kingdom Metazoa; phylum Chordata; class Aves; order Procellariiformes; family Procellariidae; genus Calonectris; species Calonectris borealis. The sequence goes on from NC_134312.1 coordinate 130,878,301, forward strand.
ATAATAATGAATATTTCAACAGGCAGACATTTCAAAGTTTTAATTAAAATTAGTAGTGCTATTGATATTGTAATGTCTTCGGGTAACATACAGGCACGTAATCACAGACCTCCCAAATGGACTGCATTACACATGCAATTAATTATGGAAGATGTTGCTGCTCAAACCGCCCTGGGATCTCTGAGATTTAAAGCAAGTGCTAAAGCATTTCACTACAGAAGGCAGCTCCACTAACACAGCCAGCAGTTTAACTATTATACTTAACCCAGATGCTGCATTGCTGTGATGCGGCTCAAATCTGTTCTGCTAGCAACAGTCTTTACTCATCATCTTTAATAACACAAATGCTTCTCCTTTTGCCTAAAGTAAAAGCTGATATTTTTAAACACAGACTGTGAGAGCTTGGGGGACAAAAAAAATCCCACCTACAGAGATGTTCTTTTCACAAGATGCCCTCCACGCTGCAGGAGAAGAAAAGTTTAGTCAAAGTACAATGCTCATTCTTACTTTTCTTTCTTTTTCACACTGCCTCCACCCAGTGTTCCTACTCTGATGTTCTTTCAGGATTCTCGGGTTTTTCTGAAGTTAATTTTGTCACTAGGGAGCAGGTCTGAAGGCTCCTCACTATAAGATTAGGGATCGTAATTGTACCTCCAATTCACAGCATAATGACTTCATTTAGACCATGGAGGGGTTATTTAGAAACTGCCCTGAGTGTACTTTGACCTATTGCTACCTGTGGGCCTGAACACACATTTTAAAAGATCTTCCATGCCCCTCAGTGAAATCAAATCATTATTTTGAGAACTGAATCTCATACTGAGCTATCCTGAATAAACCTCTCTGTCAGTTCAATCCACCTGAGTCCCAAAGCTTGTTGTCAGGAAAAGTAAGAGTCTAAGAGCATTCTTGTTTATGGATTTGAGGCCTCATGCACAGCAGGATCAAATATATTTAAAATAAATTGGGGCGGGGGGGAAATTGTAGCTTTTACGTGACCTTTCCAAACTCTTTCCCAGCAAGACAAATGCTCCACTCTTTGCTTGACAGGTGCCTTTCTCTAAATGGACTCCTAAGCACTTTCCAGATTGCTTGCTGGATCAAAAGCTACTAGGCAATTCCTGAGGCCATTACTACTGATAGGAGTTCTGTTACAGAAGGGAAGGGGAGGATTAGACTTAAGGCCTTTCCCCTTCTTCCAGACTCAAAACGTTGGTACTGATTTAGGCCATTCAACAGACCTGATAGGGCTGGAGGGTTGTCATTTCCTTGGCACCATAAGGAAGGGAATGGATATAGGTGTCACTTTGCAAAATAGAGCAATATCTTATAAGCCTATCCAGGCTAATTTTCTGCTGCAGGATTGTAGCCAGGTGTCTGGCCACCCCCGATCTCAGCAGCTGTTCTGCAGGACAAGGCAACTTGGCTAGGAGTGTCATGAAGGAAGCAACAAACTAGTGGTTTGGAACATTTATCAAGGCTGTTAATGTAAGTAAACCACACCTATTAAATTGAAAAATAACATCATTCACCATGGCTTGGGAACTTTTAAGCTTTTTACACAGCTTAATTCACAGGCTGTTGCAGACTGTACCCCAACCTCCAGGGCTCTCTTCATCCCTTTTGAGGGAACTGAAAAGCCTACCTTCATTTGTGTCAGGCCTTTGAAATGATAGTGTGAGGGGATATGAGGACTGACTGCTCAAAAAAGGAGAAAAATACTTGGTTGCAGCTGCCTTCTTTCCAAAGGCTGCTCACAGCCTGTCCCACTACAGTGACACGGAGGTTTCACCCAGAGCAACCATCTTCATCCTGCAGGAAGGTGTTAAAGACCCATATGGTGTGGGAGAGGTCTCTGTTCTGCAATAAAACAGGTGGCAGGATTTGGTTCTCATTAACAAGTTCTTTAGGCAGACCAAAACACTCAGACTAGGCTTAAGTATTAGCATAAAGTGAGGAAACTCCAGCCATGTTTTCTGAGGGGAGAAACCTCAGATAAATAGATTTGCTTTGAAAGAAGATAATGATGATATTTTTTTTACCAGTCTGTAAGTGTAATAGTTGCTATTGATATCCTTACAAAAATTAAATGCTTGAGTTATTGCAAGGAAAATACATAGACTATCCTTGCTCCCCATTGTATTGCTGTTTTAATATTAAGTAAGAATTAAGGGTGGCATTCAAACATTGCATTAATCTGCATAAGCTGCTGAAAACTACTTTTCATTCTTCTTTGTATTCTTTTTTTAAAAGCATGACTTCCCTCTTATGGAGATCTTTAGAATGATTATTGGAACAAAATCTACCGATTTCAGCAGAGCATTAGTTCTTTTATCATCAGTTCTCTCCACTGAAGCATGTTAATACCTGACACAGATGTGTCAGTGATCCCCAGGTCCATTAATCCAATCTGCATTCTGACAGAACACCTCCGAATAGTTCCAAAGGCACCATGAAAGATTTTTTGTGAATGATTTCCAAGATACCCACAGTACTTCAATTCTATCCATGTTGTATTTTCATACTTACTTGAAGATCTTCCTACATGAATCTGTTGCATACATCAGATTTTATGATGCATTTTTTGTGCATTTAAAAAGCTAAGGTACTGAAATTACCTTTGTAAAAAATATTAAAACAGAATTGCAAGACATTTTAGTCTGCTTGTTCAATGAGGACTCTGAGCTCTTCGCTGTTGCCATTAATGGGAGAAAAATCCAAAGAGACAATATGGTAAAAGAGATGTGACCCACCAAAAAATATCGTTCCACCTCTTTGCCAGCTTGAGAAATACACAGAACTTGAAATGAAACAGTGTAAGACATACAGCATACTGGCACTTTTTAATCTCTGCAGTTGTTTGGGGTAAGATGCTGCAGTTATGTTTTGTAGCAAATCTGGGTGTTCAGCTCAAGTCAGGCACGACTGCCTTTGAAAAATGCAAGATACCTCTGAGCAACACTGAAAGGCAAATTCTCCAGGGTTTTGAACCCTGAATCATATGCCCACTGTTTTTTCCCTCCAAGCCCCAAGAATACATGGGTTAGCATTATCCACAAGAATATATGTCTAACTCATGCTATTGAAACTCAGAGTGCTTGTGAATTATGGGTTGCTTAAGGGAACATCACAGAAGGAAATGGGAGAGCATTACTGCAACTGAACTTCTCCTGCCTGTAGCAGAGAAACTGTCCATGCTTCTAACTGCATGTTGAAGGCCATAATTGCTCAGACAGAGCTGCATGGACCATGGGACACACTTTTCAAAAATAGATGCCTTAAGCTTCAGCTCCAAAATGCACATATATTTTCCTAAATAAGCAAACTGATATTTTCAGAAAGGCTTTTTATTTCTCAAGAACAGCTACCACTGTCAGTGACTCTGCACTTGTGAAAATCATGTGTTTTGTTTTGGTTTGTATTTCTCACTCCCCCTTTACTTTCAGACTTTCATCCTACAATTATAGAATCATAGAATCATAGAATCATTAAGGTTGGAAAAGACCTTTAAGATCATCGAGTCCAACCATCAACTCAACACCACCATGCCCACTAAACCATGTCCCTAAGCACCACATCTACACGTCTTTTAAATACTTCCAGGGATGGTGACTCATCCACTTCCCTGGGCAGCCTCTTCCAAGGCTTGACCACTCTTTCAGTGAAGAAATTTTTCCTAATGTCCAATCTAAACCTCCCTTGGCGCAACTTGAGGCCATTTCCTCTCGTCCTATCGCTAGTTACATGGGAGAAGAGACCAACACCCACCTCACTACAACCTCCTTTCAGGTAGTTGTAGAGCACGATGAGGTCTCCCCTCAGCCTCCTCTTCTCCAGACTAAATAACCCCAGTTCCCTCAGCCACTGAGGAGAGTAATTGACTTAATACAATTAAACAAGTATTAATTGACTTAATACAGGTACAGAAACCTCAGTATTAGGAGCCACATGCAGTTTCAGAGCCTATAGTTCTTATACACACTGATATTCACTCTTTGGCAGCTCATCGAACCATCTCTTTACTTTCCCAGTTTCAAAAGACAAAGATATGATTCCCACTACAAGGTTATGAAGACCATATAGGAAAATGAATTTTCAGTTATTGGTCAAAATCACAATTGTAATACTGCTTATTCATTTTTCCATAATTAATACTACTACACCATGTATTAATGAACAAACACATATGGTGCACAATTACCCTTCATCTCACTGAAGAACTTGAAATTTAAATGGAAAATAGGATGTCTGTGAATGGCAAACAAAGACACCCAGGTAATATCTGGCTTACTTGCTCCCTCATACACACATTGGACAAGCAGTTCTATGAAGACGAAGCTGACAGTAATGTAAAGACCAAATTCCATGCAGGAACTTGTTAATGAGCAAATTTTGAGATAACTAAGTACAAAGACAAGAGAACAGTCAGGGACGATAAGAAGTTTAAGCAGACAAACTGTATAATTTAATTCTCACCTGAGCTCAGTTATTCAATACAGGCAAATACTTTTACAGGTTTCAGCATGGAGGAAACATCTTTGGAGTATTTACGGGGAAAAACTCAGAAGGAACATTGTTAACATCTCCGTTATATTGTTTTCCTTAAAGGGCAACACAGAGGTAGCAATATTCTTTCAACCATATTAACTTTTGAAACTCCTGGGAGCCATTTTAGTGGAGATTTGAGATAGATTAGGCTGAGGTAGTTAGTTACAAGGTATAATTTAAGTGGGATTGTCTGCGCCATACAAGTGTTTCAGCTTCAGCCGGAGAGTTCAGTGGAAAGAATTCAGATGAAAGCATGAAAAAGTAAAGGGGAAAATAAGCTGAGCTGCTACAGAGTGCTTACCATAAGCACTTTTCCATAGACAATAGTCCTTAATGATATTTGCTTTACAACATTTCTGCTCAAGTGAGAGTTTGCCATATTCATTTAACACAGGATATCTCAATGCTGAGTGCACTATTACTAGAATGAGCACAAGGTAAGCTGGGGGATTCATTTAAATAAAAGATACCATTATTAAAGGTCAAGCTTTTCATTTTTGAAAACCTGAAGAACTGCACTCCTAGAAGATGCAAAGTATTTCCCCTACTGAAATGGAAAATTATCATTTTTCCCATGGTTTTCTTAGAAGGACTGATGCCTAACATTTATTGTTAAAAACAAACCAGGTAGCCGTACATCAGGGAATAAGCATGACTTGTGTCATTCTACATCTTCTCTTTTTATTATCTCCTTGATGTTGTGAGAAAAATCTGTTGGGAGTAGAACACAAAAGGAGAGTGATTCATACTGAAAACAAGAAATTTAACTATGCGTGCTTGTTCATCAGCCAAAAAAAAAAAAAACTTGGGATTTTTGCAACATGTAGATCATCAAAAACTTCAGACATGTTTTGTGTGCATGTATTTCAGCTGGCAGGCTGCACCAGTGAGACCAACAGCAAAAGAGAGTGGAAGCAATCCACACAGACTTCCCTCTTAGGAGGTGCAGGTGTATTCTTAAAATGCCTCAGGGTAGAGAGGGTGACTGTCTGTGAGCATGTCCTGCTCTGCCTGAGCATCCTACCATTGGGTGGAGGGAAATGTCACCACTGTTTCTGGAATGATGCTTAAGTTATGGTGCTCCAAATAGGATTGAAGCATTTTGCGTTTCTAAGATAACAGAAAGTCTGCTAGCCAAGGTATTTCCTAGCCATAGATTGGCAGTTCAATTGACAGTTCATAGCAACATAGCATTCAATAATGCCACTCTAAAAGCAACCTTGAAAAGGAGCTGCAGTTTTCAGGGGCACACATAGCATGCAATGCCACTGAAACATCTTTTTTCCACTGATGCTGGGTCATTCAGGTGTCAGAAATGTTGAATGTCCCTCATTTTTATGATGACATAACCCTCCCAAAGTAACAAAGTTTGTGTGAATGTCTTGTCCATGTGTTATCGCTATGGTTATCCAAAAAAAACTTCTATGAGAACAACATGCAGAAATAATCCTTGCAGTCTGTCATCATCAGTGTTGGTACCATAGAGCTCATAAAAGAGCTAAGAAAGAGTGGCTGGCAGAATAAGCAAAAATGCTGTTATATATCAGCTATTTCCATATTTTAAAAAGTCCACAGGCAACCTTAACACATAGATTTTCTGACCGTTTTGAATACCTAATTTCACAGCTCCATTACATTCTTTATTACTTTTATTGAATTCTGGTAACATTCCTTGTTCAGCGCAGGAAGAAAGCAATTCCCTCCACCTCTCTTTGTCCTTGTCCTTTGGCAGTCATTACTGATGATGTTGTGTCTGTAGGTCAAGACATATCAGAAATTGGACACCTCAGTAACTTTCTGGAACATGCTCAGAAAGCAAAAGCAAAAAAAAAGAAATTGGTATTATGAATAGATGGCATGGCTCTGAAGCCTTCTGTGGATGACAGAGAGAATGAAGTGCTTGACAGGACCCAACATGTGAATCCACTACAGTCCTGAATTCTCAATTTAAGTGGAAAACATAGGGATATTAACGCCAGGGAACTTTTCCACTGAAGAGAAGGGATTTGCCAATCTCTTTTCAGCAGGGGAAAAATCCCCGCATGATCACTTAATTATGTGTCTAAAAGCTTAGGGTAGGTCAGATTTTAAAAGTTTAGCTATATAAAGTTAGTTTCAAGTTCCAGGAGGTTCACAACTTCAGCTGCTTCAGCATCTCCTCATTGCATGTGCTTGCCCTTTCTATTAGTATAATATGCACATGAAGCTATTTTACATGCATCTGGTTGCTAATCCTTTGCAGTCCTTACTGCATTTAATATCTATAATGTGGAAGACACACTAACATCCTTGTGAGGCCAGACTTTATGACATTTTTTGTTCTGCAAAATGTTTATTTCCTTCCTCTCCTCTGTCGTGTCCCCCCCCCCATTTATCTTTTAATGATGGACAACAGCAAAAGCAGGCACCCTAGGGTCGTGTTTTCAAAACCATCCAGTGTTTACAAGTGCCTTCTGTCAAGATCACTGCTTCAGAGCTTAGCTGAAACTGCTAGGAAAGCACCCTGAGGTCATTCATCCTGGAGCAAATATTTCACTATACCTTCTTTACGACAGCTTCTTTATCCAGGTAGGGCATCTTTTTCTTTTTCTGCAAACAAACTACTGTGCCAAACAGTTCTCCATGTCCACCTGCTTTTGCTGTAAACTGCTCCTACAAAAATCACAGGGCATTTCAGAAAGATGAATTTCTTAAAGAGAGAAGCCACAGATACAAGACACTATGCAACCTATTAAAGCAAAGACTAGCTGACAGTCTAACCCCTTTACATTCAAGAGAGCTGGATTTGTGAAAGCTACTCAATAACAAAAACAGCAACAAAGAGAAAAAGAAAGCCCAGAAATTACAGAGCATCTTTCTTTTTCTAATTTAGTAGAGACAATTCTAAATGCCGGTAAAGTTGAACCCTCACGTTCACAAGCTTGAGACATTGTCAAACCCAAGCAAAGAAGGGTCTAGAAACAGCAAGGTGAATGCACAACAGAAATAGGACATAAGGAGCCTGACTCTTCATGCTTCACCAGTTCAGATCCAGTGTGATTGGTCCTGCTAACGTGCATTGATTTACTCCTGATTTATGGCAGAGTAGATGAAAGCTGAATCAACCTCAAACTGGGGCTCACCACAGAAAAAGTTACTAATCTTGGATTCTGCACCATTCACACGGACAAAAGATATAGGCCTTAGATTAAAGAAAGATGTTGACAGGTGAAATATATGGGGGGACCTCAGGAGTGGGAAGAGGCAGAAATTACTCTTAGTTTAATCAGTATTACATTAATGTCCAGATGTCCCAAATGAATTGCTAAGGCACCCATAACTTCTGCTTTCTGAGAGCTAGCACTTTTGGGAAGGAGAGGAGGAAGGGCAACAAGCTTTTCTGTGAATGCTGAACCTTCCAACTCTAAATTTGGAGACACCTGCCTTGCTTCTGAATCAGCTTACCTTCACAATGTCTCAATTTAATGCCTCGTATAATGTTTATGTATTGTAATCAAGCAGTAAACTGACTAAGAACTGAATCTGTCATAGTCAAAAACATACAGACCCTCTTTTTGCCTGCAACTTTTTAGACCACTTTCTCTTTCTTCTGTCACCTAGGGTGAAGATCTAACAAGCCAGGTCTTTCTGGAAGCAAACACCAATTGTACCTCGAAGTCTGTAATTCTGTCTGAGTTATCGACAGCTAGCAGAAACGCCAATGTCTTCAAGGTCCAGCTACTGTTATTCTATCCAAGGTCTCTGTGGACACTCACTTCCTAAGATGAAACTCATTAAATGGTTCATTTTCAGGGGCATTCAGTATCAGTTTGTTACCTTATGTCCCCTGCTGTTTCCACCATCTCAGAGAGAATGGTTTGACCCTGCTAAATGTATCCATCAGGGACGGATCTCTCTAAAAAGTACTGTGGTCTAAAGGAAATATGGCTCTGCAGTGATGCTGATCATCTGTACCACTGGTACTGACAAATCTGATTCAAAAAATGAATACTTCATAGCATGAAATAACTCAGGGATCTTTTTAAATCTCAGGCTTCTTTACAGCTATTATATGGCTTGACTCACTCTCACTAAGCACACACAGAGAATGGCAATGTGACTACTGTGCTAGAAGCGAGGCTAACAGTATCCATGGGGATTTTTTAACAGCTGCAGTCAAGGGAATAGTGTATGAATTCACGTCTGAGATTTTCCCTGTTTTTTATGTAACTCCTACCTAGTCAAACGTGAACTAAAAATAACGACAAACCTAATCAGTGCAAATCTGTCCCAGCTGAAGAGATGTTTTCTCCTTCAGCAGGTCAGAAGATATTGAGGAGGTTTAAAAGTTTGCCCTGCAAAATAAATTCAACCCATGACTTAGTTTGTTTCTTTGAAAAAACAGTAACCTGTGGAACTGTTATTCAGCAGAGAGATTCTTCTAACAGGGACTCCTCATTATTACATGAGTAGTTGATCTGAGGTTAACATGAATCTGTGGCAGTCCAAGAGCATTGAAGATATGGCTGTAGGAAAGCAGCTGTGGTTAATGACAGGAAGAAGCATTTACAACTCACTAGAGAACATGAATATTTTCCGTGATTTTTTTTAACAGCAAGTCTGATTAACTGGAAAAAAAACTAGTGCAAAAAAATCAAAGGAGGGAGAAAACCTTATAGAATTACCTGCATCTACAGTGGCATCTCACATTTTACAGGAGTATTTTAGTGCTGTGCTTTTTTCCCCCGTTTACACCAAATTTAAATGGCCCCTCTAAGTTGGGTGCCTCAGTGCATTCACTACCTTGTATGATAAATTAGAGTCTATGTAGCTTGGAATTTACAGTCCAGAAGTCACATTCAGCTTCAAAAGAGAGACATGAATTTTAAACTAAAAGAGGGTAGATTCAGACTAGATATAAGGAAGAAATTTTTTACGATGAGGGTGGTGAAATACTGGAACAGGTTGCTCAGAGGGGTGGTAGATGCCCCATCCCTGGAAACATTCAAGATCAGGTTGGATGGGTCTCTGAGCAACCTGATCTATTTGAAGATGTCCCTGCTCATTGCAGGGGGGTTGGACTAGATGACCTTTGAAGATCCCTTCCAACCCAAACTATTCTATGATTCTATGAATTTCACCCATGTCCCATGCCAGCGTCCCCAAAAACTGAAGGGCTGAGATACAAAGAGACATACAGAACCCAATTCTCTTGATCCACATCTAGTGGTCTATCCAGTAGACCAGCCATGAGGTTTCTCATATTATGACAAACATATGCTCATATGCACTATTCATTATAATTAAATAATATGCCATGATAAATGATAGATTGGAAAATTAAAGCTTTGCATTTAAATGCTTTAAATTTAAAAGCTTTAAATTTAAAAGCTTTCAAATGACTTGTCAACCTAAGAGTTTTTGAAGTGGACAGTTCAGATGCTCAAGTGACATAAGGTCAGGATTTCTTTCTGCTTCCTCTTAAGTTTGTTATTTGATATCTAAATACCTAAATATACAGTGTCTACACAACTTTCTGGACACTTCAGCACAACACAGAAATGTCCAAAATAGCTCATAAAACATACTTAAAGACATAAATTTAAAAAAAAAAAAAAAAACACCAAACCCACAGTGAAATGGAAGAGAAAAAAAAAGGGAAGAAATAACAGATAGTGTTTTTTAAATCATTTAAGTGATTAAGACATCAAAGTACCATTGTGCAGACTAAAAGAAATTTTAAATAATTTAGCCTGAAGACTAAATAAATTCTGCAGAATAAATACCTAATCAATTCAGGAGCCTGCATCTAAATGTGGGAGCCTCTTAGGCATTTTGACCTTTGCATCTAATAGTAGCATGTACGCAAGCTCAAGTACGTCAAAGGCATAAGTATTCCTCAACAGATCCAACTGCAAGAAGGGTGAAACCAGGAGATGAGAGCAAACATTATCTCTTGCAGCCCAGATGCTTTGTCTCCATGAGCAGACAACTCCTTGCTCCAGAATTCCCAGTAAGTTAGCTGGGGATACGCATGTAAATAACTGCCACAAATAAAAATACTCAGGTCACGCTAGCACATTGCACTAGGCGATTACACCATTATTTATAGGTGCCTCCAAACAGTTTATTCAACATTTTACAGGAGAGATTGTACAAGGGGGGATTCTGTTCTCATCTCAAGCAGCTGGCAGTATAAATCAATGGATTTTACACACCATCGACAGAGATTCAGAAGCAACTTCATTCTTCCTCAGTTACCTTCTCTGCCTGTTTGATTCGCAGCTCCACTTATAGCTCTGTGATAGGCAATCGCTGAAGGCAAGACATGGAACCAAATATTTTAAGAAAAAGAAATCAGAACTGCTCTCAATGTGACTGACTTTTTCAAAATTTTGCCTCAATAAAAGATACTGCTTTATTTAGGTAGTTCTTTCCATAGGATATATAGTAAGACAGTTTATCTGGGTAGAAAACATATGTTTTGTGGAAGATTACCGAATATAAAGGAAAGTTGAATATCCAACCCCCTCTCATTTCTAAAGGAACGGCTGCACCTCAGTTCTCTTACATACCTATAAGAAACACTTGCTTTGTGTTCTTGGCTGCTAATGCCAGACAATTTGCCTGGAGTCTTGCAAGTACTAAAACATATAAGCCCAGAAGGCTTTGTTCTTTATGTACAGGAATAAAAAAAAAAAAAAAATCAGATTTTTAAATGAAGTACAGCTGCAAAAATTGCTTCTGTGACCTCTGAAAAACAGTGATGGGTGCTGTGCTCTGTAAACTATAGCTGCAGCAAGACGCCAGTGGGACCTCTGTTCACTGCGTTCAGGGCACTCAGCAGGGAGTGCAAGTTCTGGATTCTTGCTCCTACTCGAAAGCTTTGTCACTAGACAGTCACAGAATTAGAAAACAGCAGGAATGGCTTGAGCAGACTGGTTGCCAGCATCCTACCCCCTCTGTGATTTAGATCTCATCTGGCCTGACTGGATGATGCAGTGATGCCACGTCTGGACTACACACTGAAAAATTAAAAAGGAATTCATTGGAGTCAGTAGTCTTACCTAATGTTGAATAATATCTTTATTAAAGTTTAATATATTGAAAATTCAAGGGAAAAGATGGCATACAGTGCTCCCGTGTATTGAAATATGAAACATAACCAGGGCATTGTAGTGCTCATTTCAGTGTAATTGCTGAAGAATTGTCCCATTAGTCTCTGGCAATTTGTGAACAGCAAAAAAGAGCCATATGAAGTGAACTGAAAATAATATCATCAAATAACCTACAAAGAAAAACAGAAGAAGAAAAATGGTGTGAATACAAGGTCAGCACTGGACAATAAACATCTAATGTGTGTGGCTGCAATATGATTGCTCACATTTAAATATTTATTCATTTTAGGGATAATTCAGTCCAATAAAATTATAACTCTCTTGCAGTCATTCTTATTTGAGCCACCCTTTATTCCTGTGTCTATGTAAACCTAAGAGGATGAATAAAGCTGATAAACAGCTTCTAGATCACCTGAAATTCTCTGTGAACACAGGCTTTCCTTGGGGCTTCATGGATTTCACGGATCATAAAGCTGAGTCCTGTAACCACTTTCGGAGGGAACAACTCATGCTGGTGCAAGACTCCTCCCCTGTCCTCCCCCCCGTTCACAGGGCAGTGTAAAGAGACTGTGAAAACTATCATAAAGGTTATTCCTTTTGCAATGAATTAAAAAATACAAACTTAAACAGCTCTTTGGAAGCTAGTTCCTGGTCTACTCTTGTAACAGTCCCTGAAACCTTTGATGGTCCTAAGAGGAGATCACACGTAGGGTTGCATTTTGCCACCCTTTTAGGGCTCTTTATAAAGTGTCATATCTCTTGCCGCTCCAATTCAAGTAAACACTGCAGGGTAATGTTTCACTCCAGTAACATCAATGCCTGTATCAGGTTTGTAAGATGGGAGAAAGGGAAGAGAAATGATGGAGAGGATTTGGGACAGGAAGGGAGCGTTACGTACTCCTGTGGGTTTGAGACCGTTTAAATTGTTCACTGAGGCCTGAAACAGTAGAATGATATTCATGGTTATTGCACCTCTAGTAATTACTTCCAGGCTGAAAGAGCTCATTGTTCCTAAAATGCCATCCTTGATCAACTGTAAATTTCAGGCTTGTTTTACGAGGGTCACAGTAACATTCAGCAGCATTTTAAACCCAGGGGCTTTCTGGAAGTCTTGCACAGCGCCGCTTGTAATGATACAGTCAGGAACAGTTTGTCACTACTCCGCTGTGCAGAACTTCTGTGGCTCTTTTTGCCTCGATGGACACGTCATAGCTGAGCAGTGTGACAACCTCAAGCGTCTGGGAGCAAAATGGCCTCTTTTTTTAAGTTTTGTTGTGAACCTTCAGCCTTTGGCAGTAGAAGATGCTGATGCTGACAGGAATTGTGTTTGTCTGAAGAGCACTCAGTCCAAGTGCTGTAGTTCTGGCAGCTGTGGCTTAAGGTGTTCCGAATCTCGGTGCCATACGACATCCTAGGTGCTTTCATTCCCCCCATACGCTCTACGCACATTTGTGTCTGTTGCAAAGTGTTTCTTTCTAGCTCTTGTACTGGGGAGAAGTCATTGTTAACTCTCAGTGAAGAGCATTAATCATTTGCACTGATTGTATTTATTATTTGCCTTTTGTCATGTTGTGAATGTACAATATTTTGCTGTGTTTGTCAATTGCAAAAAAAAATCTGAAAGCAACCAAACCCTGGGCCCTTTCTATCACTCCAGTGTGACATTAGTTATCTAAATAATGACAGCAACAACATATCCCGTTAAAAAGTCATCATATTTTTGCTGCAAGCGCTAAATTTACAGAGAAAAGGAAAGGGAAAAGTGGGTCTCCCTTTGCATTCAACAGAACCACATTTCTAATCAATGAAATGCAGTGGCCTAAAGCAGGCACATAAGCAGATCACTTAACCAGTCCTTCTGGGTGAGCAATGTTAAATGTACTTTCCCAGTAATGCAAGCCAGTGACTTTAAGGAAGGATGCTCCAGTATCTTTCATCTGTGGAAAAGGGTGAATGCTACAAACACTGCTCTCAGTATGGGGGGAAATCAACTCTGGAAAGAAGAGGAAGGAAGGAAGACTGTATGTAAATGGTGAAATCATGAAGAAAACTGTAACCAAACTATGGAGAATTAAAAAAAAAAAAAAAAAAACACTAATTTATTTTATGAACAAACTAAAGTAAATTAAAATCACAAAGGAAAAAAAAAGAGTTGGGAACAGAACCCAAACTACTTTAGGGAAATAGCAGTTTAAGGCAGTGATGAATAGCTAACAAAGATGGCCGTGCAGCAGTAAGGGCATCACCTCAGCATTTTGTATCCAAAGCTTATGACTCCTGAGTGAAATTTGTAAGGCACTTGTCAGACTTGGACTATGTCTTAGAAGCCTAGAAGAATGGGGTTTTGGATTTTCCTAAGAGTTTGTAACCTAAGTTCCTAAGATTAGTCACGCTGAATTCAGCGGGAGCTGCAGGTGCTCTAAAGCAGGTCACTCATACTGAAGAGCCTGCGTACATGTTTAGTTACTGTTCCGCTGGCACTCTGATTCGCTTAGCTCTTAAAATGTCTTAGATCTTAGCATCCTTTGAACTGATGCCAACATGTGGATAAATAGTAGCAAAGTTAATGAGGTGAGCGTCAGTGCCATACGTACACCTACGTATAGGGGCTGGAAGATACAGCGCCTATTAGATAACTGAGTACTGCCTAGGAAGAGAGTCCCCCCCAATTTGTACTGTACATATCACCTGTCAGAGCACCAGAATACAATGAGTATCAACAGTTGGGAATCACAACATTTTTTTCAAAATAAAGCTACAGTAATCCAGGCGTTCAGGAACTTCTTGGCCCTCCTTACTGTGATCTGAGCTGATCCTTAACAAATAAGGAGCTGAACTTAATTTTTCTGAAGAGTTAATTAATTTATCCCATTTTTAAACCACTTGAGTCATCAAGTTTATGCCATGTCTTTACAAGCTATCTGTTCCAATGCCCATTGATTTCGATATATATTAAGCTGTGTGAACCAGCATGTGCATGTTACACTTATAAACACCACCTTCCCCAAGAAAGTAGATGAAGATACACTTGAAGCAATGGCAGTTTCGAAACTGCTTTTTATTCGTCTTGCCCAGTGTTAAGGTATCCCGGAGATACCTCCACACAGCACTGGATCCAGGACCCACCTCTCTCTTTTTCTTAGCTGGCTGAAGCTGTGTGTTGCCTTTAAAATGCACACTCAGCTTTTAGAAGTGATAATTAGATAAACTTTCAGGGAAGTCAGGATGTCATTTTGGCAATCTGGAACATTCAAAAAGCATGCATCAAGATCAAAAGGAGATAAAATATTCTTTTTGCTTATAATCATGCAGGTGGAAAAGCAATAGAAGGATTTTTAAAATTTTTTTCCCCCGTTCATTCTCTTTGTTCATTTAGTGTCTGAGGTTTTGTGCTCAGTCACAGAGACCACAAATTCCCTTTTCTTCTTTCTTTTAAATTATTGTTACTATTGCTTTTGACTTTGTTTTGGTAAAAGGTAGCCTTCTCACAAAATCCAATTAATCCTCTGACTGGAGCTTTAAGAAACCTCCAGGATAATGAGGTCTGTTGGGGGAGCTGGCAACAATGGGAAGCTCATACAGAGAGGTGAAAATGAGATTAAAACAATTCTATTTGAAAGTTTTAATTAATGTGTGACATGGAGATCTCTCTTCTTTTTCTTTCTTTTTTAAACTCAGAAACAGAAGGAATCCAGACCTTGGATGTTCAGAGGCACAGAGGCACCTGAAGTCATTAGTCACCTGAGTGCCTGGTTTAGAGAGGGATGGCTGTACTAGAAAACAAATCTGTTGCTTCTATTTACTACTTCCTGTAGTAGAAAAGCAAGAAGCAATGAGTGAAAAATGGGCAAAAAGATACATTTCTTATATAACACATAAGAATTGCTCTACAGATGACAAGAGCTACAGAAGATTCCTGTGGAATATAGGCATACATATAGGTAATAAAGATTTATATTTCTTATTACTGGTAAAGGCATATCATTGTTGGACAACTTAACAGGATTAAAGAAGGGGAGATGACAGAAAAAGGACCAGATGACACAGAGCATCATGTCAGGATAATAATTCAAATGCATTCCTGTTACTCAGAATAAACAATTCCTGGAATAAGAAGTAGTATTTACTACAGATGTATTGCCCTTTAGACGCAAAGTGTCTTCTGAACTGAGACCACTACCTCATACATAAGGAGATTCATCACATTTCCAAGTAAATATCAAATAACAGTGGGTGATCTGTATTTACAAAATGTATGTTGGCATAATACGTGCAGAGAAAACAGCTTAATGTTTTGACCAAATCTGTGTCCTGCAAGAAAAGGCATTCATCCCAGCCTTTCCAAGATAGCCACTGTTTGTTTAAACATGTTGCCTCCTTCTTTTCTGTTTGTATTCATTAACCCCATAGCACAGTAGTGGCGTAATACAGGAGACAGGGAAGCTGTTTAGGTGAACGAGAAGTAGGTTTCCAGCTGCCAGTTAAGATTCGTCGTATGCACAATGGAAAATCAGCGTTGATAAGAGAGAGAAAAGGCACTGGTTAAATCCTAGCTGAAAAGCTGAAAACGAGAGGCTGAAGGGCACAACCGCATACCGATGACCTCCAGGTGGACCTGGCAAATATTTGTGATGTCACATCAGCATGAAACACTGTTTTCTTTATTCGACAGACAAGAGGATTTCTTGAGCCCTCCATCCACCACAGGTGTAGCCGACCACAAAACACAAATATTTGTCTTTCTACCGGCACAACGCCCCCGTGACACCGTGGGAAGGAGCTGCTCGGAAGGCACCGCTCCCTCCCCTCGCCCACCCCTCGCCCACCCGCCCCGGCCCCGGCCCCGGGGGGGGGGGCGCCGCCCTGCGCGCCCGCAACCGCGGCGCCCCCCAGCGGCGCTGCCGACACCCGCCGGCGGCGGGAAAGGCGCGTGGCTGCGGCGGGGCGCGGCGGCCCTGCCTCGCACCGGCCGTGCGCTGCCTCCGCCGCCCGCAGGACCGCAGACCCCGGTCGCATTCCATTCGCAAAAAACCACCTCAATTCCCTCGGATTTTCTTTTTTTCCTAGTTGCGATTACATCAAAGGGTGCAGGGAAGCGTCTGTTTGTTCGACCGTGGAGAACACGATGTTCAAATGGAGGAGAGCGTAGGCAGGCTTTCCCTGGCACTGGTCGGTATCTCTCACAAGACTCTCAACTTTTGTAGGCAAACGGCTGTTTTTCATCAGGACTTCTATGTGCTACTTAAGTTACCCGTGCTGCGTCAGGCTTGGAGCTTGGTGTGGGGAGGGTGCTTGTTGCAAACCAGCTTTCACGTGAAACAGGACTCCTGTCTAAACAGGACTAAAGTAAAACCGAATGTAAGTCAGTTTGCTCATGCATAGGTAGGGAAATAGGTAGTACCATATTCTACAGTCTTTAACACACCTTTTTAATAAATGCCACACTGTGAGACAGGACACTTGAACAGGAGCTTCCACAACTTGAATCTCTTTTTCACCCCTGGCACCTGAGGCACGCATTTTCAAAGGTACCTGTGACCTCAGTCCCTCTGAAACACAGCCGGTAAATCTACAGTCAACGGGACCATACCTCTGAGGGGCCAGGCCGAGCACAGCTGTGCCTGCACACACGTTTGTAGAGGCAAATTGAGAAACCGCTTCAGAAAGGCTGGATTTGCACAAGACAAAACTGTGGCCTAGACCATCGTTCTCATTACTGTGTAAATTAAGTCCATGCATGAAACAAAAAGTTCTATTATATGCTTCTTGTGCACAGGAAGCCATGTCCTTGTACCCAAGAGCCTGCCATACCTTGCAATAAAAATATGTTTTCATCATCTAAAAATCCCTGCTCAACCAAGTAATACTCCTGCATGGGACTTCTGGATTCTTCTTCCAGCCTCCCTCTCTAAGTGCAATGTTTACAGAGTAAGGGACCAGCAGACACTGAACATGAAGAAAATAAACCAAAAAATACGAAACATCTTTTGTATATATATTTAAAAATTAATTAATCTACAATGTATTTAAGCTATATGCGTGCAAATTGAGAGAGCTGAGAATGGCAAACAGTTTTATAACGTGTATTTATAATTTGTCATATAAACAGGGTCCTGGAACTACAAAAATAATAAATACATTTCTTGCTTCCTACATGAACAGATACTGTAATTTTACAACAGTCATGTGCTACCTAGAATAATAATTTACAGTCAGAGTACTCAGTTTTCTACAGAGTTTTCTGGTTTCGTATTCCAAAGTTTTCTGGTTTCGTATTCTGAATACCGCCTTGATGGTAAATATTTAATATTTAAAGTAGGTAATCAGGAAACTATTTTCTTAAGCGGTTGGGCAGGGATCTAGTCCACCTGAAGCTGAAGTATCTGTCTCAGGTGGACAGGATTGCTCCCTGGAAGCCGCCAGGGACCCCCGCCTGCTACTGGCCCCAGCCCCAGCCCCGGCCCCGGCTCGGGCAGGAGAATGGGGGTCGTGCTGTGGAGGAATGGGCTGCTCCTGAAACAGGCTGTGTTGAGGAGACTGGATCCCCCTGCTGCTTGCTTGCTTGCTGTTTAGATCATTTGTTTGTGCACGTGATGCTTTAACCTAAAAACCACTTCAGAAGGAGACATGATGCAGAGGCAGAACATTAAGAATTATGATTTTTGATGGTTGTATTCACATATGATTCACATATAATACATATATTCACACATATTCACATATAATAGAGAACTTCATGGATCTGTGTGTGGTTTCTTTAAGATGAATGTGTGATTAGTACTGAAGGATGAATATCAATTTAATAATAAAAAAAAGCTTTTCCTTCCACAGAGATTTTGCAGCATATTCTGTTTTAAGCTTACCAATGCACAGCATACAAATGCCTTATATTAAGATGATGTTGCTTTAGTTATCAAAGACTATTTCTATATGCATATATTCTAAGTAATTGCATGTGTCTTTTTAAATCAATTTTTCAATGAGCTGAAATGTGGGTAAAGTTATTCAAAGCCTGTACACTGGAAGAAGAAGACCATGAAGAAGTAAACCAAAAATTAGTTGTAATAATTAATTAATAGTCAAAAATTTTGCCTTTGTTCTAGAAAAAAATGCATACTTATTTATTTTGGACGAAAGTTAACTAGAATTGCAATGGTCTGAAGGCTTGCGGAAAATAGTTCTTATCTGTAAAGCATAGATGTGTAACAGATGAGTTAGGTCCTCTCCAAAGGTCATAGTGAGCCCAGAAGGATGCATGCAATGTAGCCTTCTTATATGTCTTCTGCTTATTTCCTACATTTTGAGTAATACTACTGTAGATTTAGATAAGGATATTTAAAACACTTTTCAGAGAGAGAAAATAAGAGTTCTTTCTGTGTTTTGTCTGCTCACGGAAGGAGCAGATTTTTGTTCTCCTTTGCATTAAGCTAGATGCTACAGACTATTTACACTGCCAGAGACTCTCTGACAATGTATTTCTTTGATTCTTCCTCACTCAGACTCACATTAGCTTCCAGCTCTGCATACACATATGTGCACACACATAGATATGGATTTATTTTCTCTTAAACTTGTCAGATGCTTTTTAGTTCCCATGAAAAAATGTTCCACTGACTACAAATAAACATGAGAAATAGATTTGGGATGCCTGATATATTTTACAATCAAAGCTGAATTTTTTGCCTGTCATCATAAACGCCATAAGAAACCAAGTAGAAGAAACGTGTGGAAGAGATTAACCTTGCACTTGGGCACCTATTTCTTTTATTACACAACGTACCTGAGTAATGTGCAGTGAATTCTCTGCCTATTACATTATCTGTGACAGTTAATGCTTTCTCTAGAAGTATGAACAGAGCTAACCTCATTTTTTTTCCACCAAGGTTTTGTCAAAAAATACCAGTTTGTTGATATCCAGGTATTTCAAATTTCAAACATTCTGGGTTTAAAGCAAATATTACTAAGCCCGAGTGAACCCTGAGACAACTCTGGTTCGATTGCCTCAGAGTAAGGAGTCTAATGCTTCTGGCTCCAGATTTTAGGGCCAGCACAACAAGACCCACCCACCCCCACCCCCCAGGCAGCTCCAGGTAATGATGCTCTGAGTTCTGGATACAGACAATTAAAAATGGCAGCTGAGCTCCCAGATTCGGCATAAACTCCTTTGTGTGTGTAGCTATAAAGCACAAACGGTGTAACTTGTCACCGAAAAGACAATAAAAGCCATAGGTTTAAAAAAGCAACATTGTTTTTAAAAATTCAGTTTCAAGTATAATTTTGGTTTTGTACACAAATAAAAATATGTTTTTAACACATTTCTTGTCATATGCTTATTCATATGGCATCAAAGGGAGCAGAAGACTAAGTAGATACTAAGTTCCTCCATAAATACAACTTGTCAGAGGATAAACTAATGTAGAATTAGTTTTTGAAGAGAGGGCACGTAGGGTTAATTTACCATGCCAGACTCCTGCCTCCTTGAATAAAACAATAAAATCTTACTTGCGCACTTAACTAAGATACTCTCTAGTCTCATGAAAAGAGAGTTTCTGAAAGTTTCTCTATAAACATGTTATTAGAGGAAAACATCGGAGGTCCAGTTTTCATAAGCACCTGCTAAACTGACCATATAATAGACAGGGAATATTTGCTTTTAAAAGAAAAGTAAGCATGGATGTTTGTAAAATCAGATGCTACTGATAGAACTATCTATTGTTCCTTTCATACAATGCAAACATGCAGGGGAGGAGTCTTCTGGGTATTAAAAGCATTAGAAAGTAATAGAAGGTATTCCTTTGCCCTTTTTTAGAATTAAAAATCATTCCTACATTTTATTGAGGAATTGGTTTTGGGTTCTTTTTTTTTGGGGGGGGGGGGAAGGAGGCAGGGAAACCACCCAAAACAAACTTACTGATTCAAAAGCAAAACAACTCATCAAAAACTTTTCAGAGTTTCTCTGGTAACAGTCAAATGGCCAGTGAGGAAAAAAAATGCAAATAACCCCTCATATTATTTCCCTATAGCATCACCCTTCTTCTCCCAATGCTAGTCATGAACCTTAATTAATTTTAATTACTGACACTTTGAAGGAGAGTTTAACACTCTGTATCCCCAATTTCCTCATCACATTATTATTTCTTCCAATCATCCTTTAATTTCCAGGTGCCCTCAGGACTACTTAATAATTAAAAAGATTTAACAGATACAAACATTAAGTGCTCTTTTACAACTAGACAAAACCAATTTAAAAGTTTGAAACTTTCTTTAATATGCAACTTTCCTGCTTCTTCACAACACCTTGGATGGAATATTGCAAGGGAGAATTTTGTCACTGTTGTCTGGGAACCTAGGAGTCAAGAAACCTGAGCTCCCAAAATGTGAACAATTTCAGTCAACTGGTGGAAATATCAAGAGACAGGGAAAGAAATTAATTTCTCCTATGTCAGCCCAAATCCTCATGGTCACATATTCGTGCTGTTCCTCAGAATAGCAGGATGAAGGAGGAATGCCAGGGATGCAAGGATGGGCAAGTCAGGTGAGCATCAGGGTAGAATTGGGGCAATGGTCTTAAGTCTCCAGAGGATGCATCTGCTGTCTTAGCTAGAGCTCATTAGAAGTTATTTTCTTTTCCTCTCCTTCTCACCCTCCAAAAAATCAGAGGAGGTCATCTGTCTATAGTCTTTCTTGCCTCACAAAACTAAGACTGTGAATTGTGGCCTATGCATCCTAGAAAAAAATGTGGTCAAAGCTGAAATAATACAATTTGAAAATGCAGCTGCAATGCCTCACTGCAACTTTGATTCAAACTTCTCCAATTTCCATTCCCCCCTACATGCCTGGATTTCCAGCCAGACTGCCTCTTCTCTGATGCACAATGTCTCCCAGGAGAGCTCCTGGTCTGCAGGAGAGATGTATTTTAACTGGAAGTGTAAATGCATGGGGAAAAAAGGGTACACGATGAAGCAAAACTAAATCCCACAAGATCCCAGGGCAGTGCATCCAACAGAAATACTTCATCTTTTCATCTAAAATATTTTAGCTTTGGGACTTTTTTTTTTTAACCAATAACAAATTTCTGAGCTATGCAGATGCTTTTCATGATATGTATCCTTTCATTTAACATTTTGTTTTCCTTTACAAAACAACACTTTAATGGAAGATGTTCCAGCACCATTAGCTTGAGCATCTATGGGGAAGCCACAGCCACCTTTGTGTGACGGAATGCTGTTTGGATATAGTGGGGAAATCAGGACCAAAAAGGAATTTTATTTTTTTTTCTCTGAAAGTGTCTGTGCAAACTATATGTCTTATTATAGCCATCTGCTCCTCGTGTGTATTTAGTAGTAGTATCTGTTTGCTTTACAAGCTGAAATATACTTTTATTACCTTTACTACTTCTTGTTAGCACTGCAGAGTCCATTATGTTACAGGGGAATTATATGGTTTTTAATCCATCTTGCACACCACAAACAGAATTACTAAGGCCCAGATAAGTGTGTTATTGTTAGTAAACTGTCAATATGAAAGGATGCATCTTCTCAAGCTATGTGTGTAAGACTGGCTGATAGAAGAAAAAAAAAGTTGGTTTATTTAGGAATTGAGCAGATGAGGTTTCTCATTACTGAAAATTATCATGAAATCCTGGTGAGACCATTTTTGCAGAGTCATTTTTTTAGAGTTGAACTTTAAAAGGTAAATGACCCATGGGGACTGAGCAGTATTGTTACTAATAGAAGATCTTTTCAATTTGAAATTGAGGCCCAGGGGCTTGGATGTTGAGGAAATGTCTGTGGGAGCTTCTTGTTGCACATGTGAGGCCTGTTCAGCATGTAAGTCTCTGTTATTTTCTCAAGCCATAAATGCTCTTTTTTTTTCTGTCAAAGACTAATTTTTTCTATTGAAGAAGTACCAGAAGTTTTTAGATAGCCTTGCTTTAAGTTCTGTTCAGGAACAGAAAGACATATATGTGACGATAGTAGTGTTGACCACCAGGTTGGCCAGAAACTTGTCAGAACTAAATGGATATATTTTTGCTTTCATCAGATGCATATCTGAACATTTATATCAAAATTAATGCAGAAAATTACATGCTTACTTGGGCAGGAATAAAAAGGCAAAACTAACATTCTTTGTTACTGCATTTTATACGAACAAACTTATAATGTATTGTGACAGCACATTTATACTTCCATCTTCCATCTGGGAGAGCAAGTTGATCAATAGGCAATAAAAGTGTCATCGCTGAGAAAGATCTAATGAATCATTTTTCAAACAAGCCCCTTTGTCATTCATACAAACAAATTCACATATCCATGTAAAGCTTATGTCCCATAAGACATATAGCCTCAATGCTACTGGTGAATTTTGCTTTGAACAGTTTGCTTTGCCTCAATTTACCTTCACATTATTTCCACATTAAAAATATCACTTGGATTACAGTGACTCTACAAATACCTCAGTAAAATTACTTTGGTCAGAACATCCCAACCTCTCAAGCATCTACCAGGTCTCCCTTGTCATCTGAGTATATTTCAGTCCAAAGGATTTTTGGCCATGTTACGCAATTAAAATCCAAGTGTTTTCCTGCATCAAAGACAAATCATTTCTACTCACATTTCTTTTATATCTGCTAACAAACTTGTCAATCAGCTGGGCTGTTGGCTCAGGAGCCCAAGCTCTTTCTAGGTACACCCTTCCAATAACAAAAGCTTTGGTATGGTCAAAGGTGTATAATAGGATCCAAATTCAATTGCCGCATTGGAGAATAATCATGTAAACTGTAACGAGCTGTTTTCTTTCCTTTTTTTTCTGTCCCTAAAAGGCATTTAGAAACATTTCAAAGCCATTATTGTAGCCCTCTACCTGCATATAGAACTGTTGCTAATGGTAACTCCATGTTCAGACCCAGGCTGGAGGTGTGTGTCGGCAAGCGGTGCCTTCAGCTCCCCACCACCTGGCATGGTCCTGAGGGAGGAAACACCGATGTTTTGAGGGAACTACCAACTGTGACCATGAAGGATTTCCTGACCTTGAAGGAAAAAGGTAAGGAGAGGCTGCAAGCCTAACATACCTATTCCAGCAACATCCACACACAAACCCAAAGCACAATTTTGATGTGCATAGGTTGTAAAGAACCTTGCTTCTTTAAGTGATAGTGTTTGTATTTTACACTGAAGTCGAGGAGAGAGTATTTTATTTCTCAAGTAAAACTAGGATACAGATGCTTCCAGTGCCAGAGGCCTGGGGTTTA
This sequence comes from Calonectris borealis, assembly GCF_964195595.1. NCBI lineage: Eukaryota > Metazoa > Chordata > Aves > Procellariiformes > Procellariidae > Calonectris > Calonectris borealis. The sequence continues at coordinate 130,902,196 of NC_134312.1, forward strand.
GCACAGGGTATTCTGCTGCTGCTCTTATCTTCTGTCCCCTTATGAATTCCCCCAGCCTGTAACACCAGGACTTAGAGCACAAATTCTGTCATTTTGAGGCAGAACTACTTTGCCATGGATAAAGGCAACTAAGAAGCCCCAGAGTTTTGTTAGACCCATCATGACACTCTCAGGGACCACAAATGAATTCAGGCTTTGTCTGTAACAGCAGATAAAACAACAGTAATGTTAAAGTTTGACATAATAGTGACAGAACACTAACTATGCAATAATTGCTGTGAAATAACATATATTGTTTCATGGTAATTCTGGTAACTAAGTAGCAACTCTATGAGAAACCATAGTATTAACATGGTAATCTACATTAGTGCTACCCCCTTCTTTCTTTAATAAGTGCACAATTAAGTCCTGACATTACTGTGATAACATTTCCCCATAAAATCAAGAATAAATTCTGCTTCATTGGAAGACAACATTAAAAAATTAGAGTGATAATTATAGCACCCACCTTTCCTTTAAGCGCATTTTCTGTTCTTGGATCAATGACTCACCAAGGGGATAACAGCAAAACTGGACTGTTAATGTATAAATTGGTTTTGCTAATATAGAGATTTCCAAGGTCTTCCAACAAAATTTCCAAAGAAAATCTATTTCTTCTTGAAGCCTATTCACTAGAGTCATCACCTGCAGTCCCAGGCCCAATCATAGTTTGCCCCCCATTCAAGCAGACTGAGTGTTGTTACCATCTGGTCAAGTTCATGAACATGCCATTAGCCTCCACTAACTTACCGTGTTTCAAGATATCTCCATCACGTTATTTTCTTTTCTCACTAACGTTAATCACTGATGGGAAGATAAGGTGAGCAATGGGAAGAGATCATGACTAAAACAATTCAATTCTTCTTCTGACTGCTGCTAATAAGTCTAAACGTTTAATGACCCAGTTATTGGGGTCTCTGCCTTAAGAGACCAGTAAGTCTCCTGCACTCTGGCTGGCAGAGGGAATAAACGTATTGTTGTACAAGGTCTCATTTAACATACACAATGCAATTGTGGTGCAACCCAGAAGTAATCATATCGATAAAATTAGTTATGAAAAGATGCAGGTTCATATCAGTGAATTTTCTTCTTTGGGATGCCAGCACTAGGTTTCACCCTAGCTGCACAAGTTATAACTTCTGGTCTAAAACAGCTGGCTGGCCGAACCCTAAATTACAGAGCTGGTTTGAAGGTCCAGAAGTGAAAGAAGGGAGGAGGCTGAAACAGTCTAAAAATGATGACCAAGAATAAGCTTTGATTTTAGCTATCAATTTTCAGTAAAAAGACATGTTGAATCCTACCAAGCCTAATTATAATGCAAAATGTTTTTCACTATTAATACTTAGTGATCTATAGCTTAGGAATGGAGTTCAGGCTCTTGCAGGAATTGGTGTGAAACTCATATTCTTCCCTGAAATCATGGCCAGGCAGCGTGTGTCAGGAGAGCTGGTGCTCTTGGACAAAGTCTTGCCAGAGAATCTAATACTACTTCCTACGCTGTTCCTACATTTTATACCAGTATAATTCCCCTGGTCTCAATGCAATAAAAAAGGCTTTCTCTTCAAAAAACTAAATTAAACTTCCCATTTCTAAATGTGATGATCTTAATATTTTGCATAATTTTCATCAAAACTTAGCTGTAAAACAATGCTGACCATGCGTTAAGGGGAGTTCTTCAATATAGTTGTTTCAAAGCTGTAATTTTTCTGTACCATTTTTCTGTACCAGCTGTAATTTTTCTGTACCATTTCTGTACAAAATTTTTCTGTATTTTTTTATTGTTTTGTTTAACGGCTGAAGTACTCTTATATGAAGCCAATCATTAATTTATCAAGAGAGGTGCCTTCCTGAAACACAAACTTGAAAAGCATTTTCAATCAAAAGAAAAAATTTGGAAAACTAATTTCTCACAGCCATTTCTGATTAGTTTGAAATCTTTGTACTCTTGTGCCAAGAAATCCTCTTTCCTTTCCAATGGGGTCACTATCAGGAATCAGCCATGAAAGTCTGAACACTTAAATCTGCAGTGCGCATTTTCACTTAAATCTGCTAGTGCAGTACCTGAATGCAGGACAATAAAACCCATACGTTTTCCTTGTACTACCTGTCAGAGGGTCATGCACGCAATAGTAACACTGGACGTTTACTTCAGATGAGTAAGCAGCCAGTGTTACAAATTCTGCCACCCCCTCAGCGTGGCCACAGAACTCATTATCCCTCGGGCCCCCCGCTACAGTGCGGGCTGTGCTCAGAGAGATGTAGTGGCTGTATGTACACACAATGATAGGTTTAAAATGGATGAGATTTTCAGGAACATAAAGTTCTTGGAAAAATAGGGCGTGATCTTTGCAGTCATGGGGAAACATAGGCAGAACCTTGTAATAGCTTGCTAATTGCCCTGAGTAAAAAGTAATTTGTTTTATCTGTCTGCCACTTGGTTTCCTGCAAAGTGCAAAGAAACTATTATGGGATTTTACTGAAACTAATTACTACTTTTTATCACGAAGGCTGCTGAAGCATAATCCTCTCCCTTTCTTTCTACGCTTCTCTCACGCACTATGCCTCCCCCTCCTTCATCCTGAATTTAAAATCTTGTGGAAAGTCAAGAAGTACTTTAATCATTCAGTGTTGTAATAGATCCTGCTGATATTCAGCCTCCCACTATAATAATATGGAGCGATAGCACAGTACAGCAATGTAAACTTTAGTAAGCTGCACACACCACTGCTTATTTGTTCATAGGGAACCTGCACCCCACAAAGTACGCGATGTGCTGTAAGGGTATCGCCTGCCTCCCCGCAGTAACTGAGCGGTGCAGGCTCCTGAATGACAAGCTGAGCAGAGGATAATTTGTTTCCCTCTTTTCCCAACCAACTTACGTATGCAGGAGCTCATAAGAATTTGTTTTAAACACTGATGGCTTGGTGAATAAATAGTGACAGTGTACCCTGGTATTAACACAATATCTGGTTTATAATCATAATTTGTTAGAAACCCTGAAATATCTCATTTTGATCATTAGCATGAAATCCTGCTAATGTTGAGATACCTCATTAGAATGGTTGGCAACTTGTCTTTGATTGAAATTATTATTCTTTTGAAATGAATGACACCACCTGAATGTGTTCTGTCAAATCTTGATAGTTAATTAAATTGATTTTATCAGAATAGTCAACCACACAAAATGCAACCCATTAAAGAATGTATTTGACAAGAAAATAAATTCATCATCAGGCTCTCATTCATATGAAGATGAAGTACAGACGCTATCAGCATTTCTCACCCAATATAACCAGTGACAGTTCAACAAGTGTCAATGGTACTATAAGGAATTATTCTGCACTTTAAAAAAAGTGCCCTCCTAGAAGGTTAATTTTTCTGTACAGCAAAGTAAATGAAGATTGATAGTTACAAAGCATAGCAGCAAGAGGATCTTGAAGTAGGAGACAAGGTGAAGGTTTTCTTTTTCCCAAAAGGAAGTAGGAAGAAAGTAATAATTGCTGCCATTGAATTGCTGAAAATGTAAGGTCAGATGTGCTCCTAAAGGAAAGACTCTCACTCATACAAATGCTTTATCTACGCAAATGCATGTGCCTTCAGATATCCTATGGAAATGACACAAAACCAATGGTAATAACTTTTTAAATCATAGATGTGCTATGTATTACATTTTGTTTTTCACATTTCTTGTGGGTTTCGTACCCAATACGTTGGGTGGTTTTAGTTCTTGTGTTCCACATTGGCATCAAATCCAACCCTGTCATGTTCTTGCTGGCTGACTTTGAAGGCAACGTTATTAAAGATGATCTGAATCAAGCCTTCAGTGTGTTAAGTATTTGAGCCCTTATTTTTGTGACATTTCTAAGTCTGCTTATCGTAGGTGGGTGGATACTTGACAGAGCTGGCCAACGAAGCAAAAATATTCTATGAATAATCATTCACACCTATGAACAAATGCACTTTCAGTGTGTCACCAGTTACCCAGCTCCCTCCTCAACAGCACGCACACCTTAGGAAGACAGAAACAGACAAACTGAATCAGATCTGTGATAACGGCCAAACCCAGTACCTTCGCAGGTCTAAATGGACATAAAGTCCATATTGTATTTAAAAGTCTCAAGCTACAGCCCATTGGTATTCACTTAGAGGAACATTTTCAAAAGGGCCTCATAGCAGATTTTTAAAAGTAAATTTTCAGATGCACATATCAAGGAAAATTAGGTCTTGCAGAAGAATTTTTCATAGTGCTCATTGCAAAAGACAGCAGGAAATTATCTGCATATTTAGGCATCTAAATGCTTTCTTAAAATCTGCCTTAAGTAGCTTAACTGCAGCTCCTCCCATCCAAGTCACTGGGGTTCAAAGCCTAAGTACCTCTGAGTGTCCTGACCCTATATCCTATAGGCTTAATGAGAGAGAAGCTCCTAAATTATTTGGGGTCTGGTTTTGGGGGTTTTTTTTAATTATTTTAAGAGTGATCTATAAAATTAAGCCAACCAAGGGACATTATCACTTTCCTTTACCCACAGAAAAAAAAAGTTATATCATAACGATGAAGAAGAAACCTTGTGCTGTATTCCCTCATCGCCATTACTGCTGTGACCACTTTACCTAAGTATTGACTGCTGCTTGTTCTCCATCAGGAGCTGAACGTGCAGTGGCAGACCGGAGCCAGCTTCCTGCCAGATCGTACCCAGAGCTAACACAGCTCCAAATGACGAGTAGCCGGTACCTTGCCACCCCACTGTGTCCTGAAAGAGGGGTACTTTCAGGCACAGGTTGCCCTGGCCTGTGGGACTCGGGTAATGAGATACAGAGTTGTGGAGATATTGAGTGGGTGTGAGATGATACTTAGTTCATTAAGTGAGCAGTGCCCTTCCCAATCCTGTTGAGCCTCTGGCCTTGGCTAAGCAATTGCCTGCTCTGCCTGGGTAGGAGTGACTCTAAAAACACATTTCTGCCAAACGTCTTAATTTTTCAAGAATGGTCCAGCATGTGTTCAGCCCCCACCTGTGTCCCACACTGGGCATGAAACAGAGCAGCAAAAGAGCCTCCCACCAAAAAAACAGACAGAACCACACGTAGGAAAACAGGCCTAATTCACACCACAAGCAAAGAGCAATTAGAAAAAATGGCTAAAGAAAGGACAATAGCCTCTTCCTTTTCCTAAGCAGGCCCCCTTAATCAGCACCAATAATGAGGAGAGAGGAATGAACCTAAATGACTGAATAAACAGTGACCACAAATCAAGGCAAAGCTTTTAACAGCACCGAAACCAAGGAGGATTTCATAAAGTATAGTACATAGTACAGATCAATTACAATCAATGGTGTTTGAATGAATAAGATAGTCATTCAATTGAAAGAGCCTTCTTCATTCTCATGTCTTATGAAGAGCAGCAGAGCCCTGAAACTGAATTATAACTTCAGTGTTCACTTTGGGACCATAGCCTGGTATCATTAACATGGATTAAATTATTCCTGCAGGTTTTTAAACAAGTAAGAAATAGATGCCTATATCACACAGGACTCAGCAAGCGGGACATCACATTCATGAACCAGCCAGGGAACCATATTTCAAGCAATTGGAGATTGTGTCAGACAGCTACATCTATCACTATGGTTCCTAAGCAGGAGGTAGGCAGGTAAACAGCAGGGGGACCGTTGAGACAGAAACACAAATTTGATCATTAATCTTATCATCATTCTTACGGTATAGATTGAATGCAGATAATCATGAGTTTTAATTTTCCCTTGAAACAGAATGCCAAAGAAACAGCTGGTGTTGACAGATACGCTACCTACTACTCTGCTAGAATTCATCTCTTAAGATTTGTAAAGTCTCTGACCGCTGTATTTCATGATTCCTGCCTTCCTGATCACATTTTACACCCTAAATCTGGATCTCTTGCACAGAGCATGTAGACTACTATATCTACCAATGTGTAAGTGCAGAAGGGGCACTGTCCTTAATGAACCTCTGTCCCATTCCAAGGTGATATTGTGGAGATTCAGAATCTTCACTGAAATGAGAACTACCATGTTAGCAAAAAAATAGGACTAAAATGTCTGTGTTTCTGATGTAGAAACAAAAGGATTATTCCTTGGTGATGTTAAATAAGGATTACAACTGACATGAAGCAGAAAACCTATTAAGTTACTAATGAAGGGAGAGTTTATTCCATTAGTAATGTACGATAGGTCAGGAAAATTCATTATTTTAGTGATGTAGTAGGGCAATTTCGCTGTGCAGGTGCATATTATAGAGGCAGGTAAACTGGATCCTGTGGCTATAGATTGTATGTCACCTTAATGGACGATACATAGTCCATGTAGAATTAGAGTCAAAAGGGGAAAAGCTCTATTTCCACAGCTTGAAGGAACATCATTGCTAAAGAGTCGGTCTTCTTTTGCAGCTCCCCTGCCGAGCCTCTGCAGGGTACAGCCCAAATGAGTGGCAGGATAGGGAGCACTTGTGGGTTGGTAGGAAAAGCAAAGGAAGAGCTGCTTCTGCAATATGCCTGAACTATTTGTCTTCAGACTCTTAAGCTGGTCTGCTATTTCTGAGCTTCAAAATGCCATCTGACAAGCCAACAACTATTGGAAGCAAACAAATGTACATTTCTTGTCTGGAATTAGCAAAAAGTTGTCACAACTAGACCGGACTTGGATCTGATTTTCTGCGCTTAACTGTACCTACCATGAAGGCCCTACAATCTGCCCCATTTGGTGCAAAATGCAGTAGTTTGCTTAAAAAAGTCACAGGCAGGCTCAGCTATGCTGTCATTGCCCTAGCTGAATGCTGCCATACCTGATACTGTAAAATAACAACTGATATTGCTGCTGGATGACTTCATTGATTAATCACTTAGAGAAAAATCAGGGAGGGGAAGGGAGACCAGATCTGAAACCATGCTGAAATCATTTGGAGGTTGAAGTCACCCTTCAAAAGAAAAATGAATATTTCCCTCCTCCGTTGTCAGACATGCACTCGGTATAGCTATTGCTGAAAAACTGTTGTTTTTAAATTAGAACTGTGTTCGTTTGTGTTCATCTGTCTCTGCCACTATACACATTGTGCTAACCACAAAATGAGTTGTAGCAAGGTGCTCTGGAAATTGATGGAAATAAGTGTCTCCCATAATTTCACAACAGCTCTTCCAGTTACTCCTAGATTTAAAATCATGTTTTAAAGAAGGGGGGAAAAAACCCTGTATATTAGAAAATGAGGTTGCCGAATATCAGTGTGCAGGCAGGTGGAATGAGATAACTTACAGACAGCTGTGAGTAATATGCATTTTTCTCACTGCAAAATTAATGCTGAAACATAGTGAAGGCAATATACATATAGGAAAATCAAAGCACTGGTGACTGCAGCATGTGCTCCGAGTGATGTTATGCATTGCTAGTGGGCACAAGGAGGATTGCTGGGAAATCTGGAAAATCTGACCCGATACCTTACAAAAGATGCTGGTAAATGCTTCTGAGCAGTAGCTAGGTGTTCTCTCCTTTCCTCCTCCTGCTGACCTTCCCATCTGCAGTTCCTAACCACAGTAAAATAACAGCAGGAGCTCAAGAGTGATGCTCGGACTGTGTCCAGGGAGAAGGGGAATACAATCATATTGGTACTACAACGTAACATGTGCGGCAGAGAGCAGCAGCCTAGAGACAAAAGCACCGGTTCCTGTCCCAGAAGAAGCCTACCTGATGCATGGCCAATGTACATTGTAACCGCCCCTGTTTCTCAGTGTAGCCCCACATGGCAATGTGGGCAACATGCATGAAGGTAAAGGGATCAAATTCATTTGTCTAAATTATCATCATATCCTCTATTCAGTTGGACACATACAGTGCTATGTTCATGGGTAGTATGGATGTACCAACACATGAAAGCATCATCATTTTTTAAGGTCCTTTTCTTAGGAGAATTCTTATTACCTTACCTAGAAACAAAAGCTTTGTATTACCGTTGTTTCCAGCTGTCATTAATATGTCTCAGCGAGCTCCTGATGAGCCATGAAATATTATCACAAGATGGAAATCATATTAATGGAACTGCTTAGGTTTGTGGTGAAAAATTAGATAACCTAATTTGTACTTCAATTTCCAAGGCACCTATTTGTTAGCTAAGTAATTTACCACCATCTTTCATCATTTAAGTCCTTTTCCTCTCTGATGATTTAATTAGTTTCCTTCTCTGTCTCACAAGCGATTTTCTTGAACCATTTCAGGCAGTCCCAACAACCCCCCAACAAATGTTCCTGTGAGCATAGAGGCGAAATCAGTAACTTCCATGCCTGTTCAGTAAAAGAATGCAGCTTTTTCTGATAGCTGCAAATGAGATGGGATTTAAGTCACAAATGTTTCCCAGTCAAGCATGAAAACAGCACTGGTACCCTGCTGGTAAGCAGCCCTGAAGCCTGAGATTGGCCAGTGGCAGAACACATCCACGTTCAGGCCTTTTGAAAACGATTTGCCCTGAAGAAAGTCCATAAATAATCTAATGTGGAACAAAACCGTGCATTTCACCTCTCATAATAAGCACACAGCATGATGTGAGAGAACAGCTTATATCAAACTGCTTCCAAGATGAGCTCAGGTCAATAAGTTCCCATTTATTTATTTGTCTGTGGTTTCTTTTTCCAGTATACATTATCAAGTTTCACTAAACTGCCTTATGAATATGTCTCTAAATTAACCTCAAGTCTACTCCTACTCACTTTCATGGAGGTCGGCGTAAACCTGTCATTAAATTCAGTAGGAATACGTTTGGGTCCACAATGAGTAACCTCTACTTGCTTTCCTTGTTTGCTATCTTTATTTCACCTTGGTCTAACCTTAATTACACAGTAACTTAATATTATCCTTCCTATTCACACAACCAAGTAATTGCCCTCTTTCTGTCATCTCTGCTATTTTTAACACACCCTTTGTTGTTTTTTGAATACTAATACAAACATTGATACCAATCACAGAGTATGCAAACAGGCTACTGGGCTTGCACTTAGCAGCTACTAGAGGAGGACAATAACTGGGAACTTGGGGGACAAAGTGTCATTTCCTACATCTTTACATGGTACCCAGTGCGATGAATAACACCATCTCTGCCTAAGGGTTTTTTTTTCAAGATTCCCATTATTTTAGTCTGTGAGCATCTCAGGATCCTTTATATATTGTTTCCTATCTGTGTGAGCTAAGGAAGTTACTGTCATTCCCACTTTATATTTAAGACATTACATGAAAACTGTGAAATGTGGGGCTGTTTCTTTTGACTTCAGAGCAAGAACCATTTACGTCCCATTTATGTCTTTTCTTTCCACTGGAAGAAAATGTTGGTAAACAAATTGAATGAAGAGTCGAAGTGAATTTGACTCTATACACCCAGCTATGGGGTAGATCTGGGTATGGCCCCTTCCGCTAGGACTGCTTTACATTTATCCATTGCATCCAACAAACATTACAACAGTTGTGCATGTTGCCTCTTTTGGATCTCATCCTCAGGTGCTTAACTCTCCTTTGGCAGATAGAAAAAGCTTAGGCACATATATTAGTTGCATATGTTACATTAGGACAGATAGACCAGATCTGTTCAATGACGCCTCAAGCTCATTCTCTGAGGTTTGCTGGAGTCTCATGCTTAATGAGAACAAGGCATGCATGGAGTGTTAATTCCATCATGCTCTTACTCAACGTTCAGAGGATTTTGGACTGTTTCCCAGAGCCAGGCATGTAAAAGACAGTTGTTTAGAGTACTAATGTGCGTAACCCTTTCATCTTGGGTAGTCTTGGTTCAGCTGGTAGGAAGAACTTAGAGAAGGATGAAACCAGTACTCAGGGCAGCTTGTGACCAGTGCACCTGAGTTGCAGGTGCAGCCTGCAGGGGCTTGCGCAGACTCCACAAGAAGTTGGTGAGCATTGGTCTACTGAGATTCACGCTGTTCTCCTAACTGTTAGCCTCTGAGTCCCGCTACAAATTAAATATAAGTGAATGGCAGCTAACAATAAATTGCAACTTGGAATCAAGCTATGGTCATTATGGCAGATATCATGCCTGATGTAGAGCAAAGGATTTTGGTAAGGGTTGTAAAACCTTCTCCCCCAGGCATGCTCAAGCACTGTACTGCCATCACCAAGATTTATGGGGTATATTAGCACTCTGCTCATGAGCCTCACACTCCCCAGAAACTTTTGGAGTTGGAAGGGTGGAGGGGAAGGCAAGATGCTCATAAAATAACAATATATTTGACACGCTGTTCAGTAGGATCAGAAAGCAATCTGCAGTGGTCTGACTGCTGACAAGGAATGCTGTTTAAAAAATCACAGTAACTGTCAAACTTATTTCTTCTACCATCCAGGATATAAGGCCAATTTACAAAAAGACCTTGAACAGTCATCAGTCACCCAACACATCTGACGGTCACATCAACTGTATAGCCTGGGCAAGCATTTCATGTCCTCAGAGGCAGCTTGATGGTTCAAACTTCAGTAACACGGGGGTAGCTAGAAAGGCTACCAATCTGTGCAAGGCGGTTAGAGGTTTCCCTACATGTCAGGTAACATCTCTACCTCCTGCTTTTTCCTTTTGCTCCCTTCAAGTCTTCTAATACATCAGGACTCAGTTGCGACTTTGCCACAAGTCCCAAGGAAGGTATTTGTCACATCTCCCTGTAAAAGACAATGTCTCTAGAAAGGTTGTTCTCCCCAGCGTACTGCATGTGATATTAGAAGTCCATGGGGAGTCTTCATCCATTTCTGTTGCTCCCTGCAGGGATGTGCCACAAACGTCACTTTCTCCCCTTGGTCAGCACAGAGGCTGGTGTGCTTTTGAGCTAGTCAAAAATAAAACACTTCCATGGTATTTACCTCAAGTTGGAGATTCAATGTCACATCCACGTTTGTTAACCTTGACAATGGCTTGCTGCTTTTCATTTTCTTTCCTAGTTAGAACCATTCTTTTTCTTTCAAATTCTAAAAACAAGTTTTGCCTAAGAAAATCCACTTTCATTACATAAGACATTATACGGAAAAGGGGTATGTCCAGGGAATAAAGCCATTCCTGCATCTGAGGTCATTTCACTAAGGCTAGGGAACTCACGTGAGTCCCTCTCCAACTCTTTTCCTTTCTTTTTTTTTTCATTGCTTTCCTCTGAAATATTAGTGCCATCACTCATGCAGCTTCACAATACTTTCTTTGGTGCACCTGCTCTTAATTCCTTTTCCTCTCTCTGGGACTCCTTCTCCCATATATCCAGCACAGGGCAAAAGCTCCCTGTAGTATACAAGCAGAAAATGCCCCAGATCTCCTACAGTATTCCTGAACGCAGCTTGCAAACTCACGTGCATAAAGCCTGTTAATAAGTCCTCTTTAAACATCTCTTGAAAACGTCCTTATATGCTTCCAAGATAGAAGCAAATGTACACTGGGCCCAGAAAAATTGGTGCCAATGACTTGCAGATTTTGGAAAAAGTCCATTTCTCCTTCCCTTTTCTTTATTATGTTCCCTCTGAGACACCTGTACAAAGCTCATTCTCTTTAACTGTCTCCTTGCAGTCTTGGAAACACTTTTTCTCAGTCTCCTCACAGTTCCTGATGCATCTGACAGGGTTCTCAACACACCTGCTCCAGCAAAGAAAAACGATTTCTTCACAGGGGGAGATTTGTTCTTATTTCAGGTTAGATCGTCAGCTAAGCTCTGTATAACACCTGGAAATAAAACAGTTTTTTAAAAGATGGGGGAAAAAAGCAAGCTGTACCTCCACCCTTTGGGATATACCTTCATTTCATTCTAGGGTCAGTATTCTGACCTAGACACACATCTCACCTTTCACTTCCTTTTTGTCTTAGCAATGTGGCCAATATATTACAGCATTATTTTTCATCCTTCCTTTAGTTACAAAAGGTTGTCCTTTCTCTGAAAGGTCACCAGCATTTACTAGCAGTTATTTCAGAGCAATAGCAAAGCCAGAACAGTATTTTTCTTATACCTATGGTGCAAGATTCTCATTCTAAGATGCAATGCCTAAAACCCATGTGACTTCAATATACTGTGCCCTCATGATATTTTCTGACATTACGGTGTGGCAGGAAAGTCTATCCTCCCCTGGATAGGCAGAGATATGCACACATACATGTGCACATATACTTGCTTTTAAATAAGCTCATTACATTTTACTTTCCTTCTAAAATACGTCTTCAGGTCCACTCTGCTCTTGCTGGGCTAATGCTCTTTGCCAGAAACTTGAAGTAAGCACAATTCAATCCATTTTTCACAAACAGAAAGGTCAAGATCTGCTTTCTGGCACACAGCTGCCACTGCAGCTACCACAGACATTGCTGCTGAAAAGGGATAGGGCTTTGCCTGTGACACAGGCTGTTGGAAAGGGCAAGAATAGCAGCTTTCCAACAACACATCATTTCTCCACAGCTGAAAGGCCAGTTGTGTTTATTAAGACAACTAAATCTCCCAAGGAAAGGGATTTTAAAAAGTGTATACCTGCCTGGTTTCTAAAAAGGCTAGCCAGTTTTATTTCAGTACACTAGATTTACTCTGGCACAAGCCGGCACTTTATTCTGCATACATAACCAATACTGACGTATTGAAGGATGTGGAGGGCAGGTGTCAATCTAATGTGAAGATGCTTAGCCATGATTTGCTTGTCTCTAATATTTGCTTATATTATCATGTGAAATCTTGCAGTATCTGCAGAAAACAATTCCAAAACTGACATTTCATCAGCTCACTTGACAGGAACAGAGACAAGGAAGGAACCACGTGCATCGCTGACTTGTGGCTTCTACTATCATATGCACAGCATGCTTAATTCAGAGAGATCTACACAGCCTTTTGTCCTGGAATACCTATAGGGCCTTGTTCATATTTTTCCTATAGCTCTTCCAATTTGCAGAAAAATCTAAATTGTTCCTGGGGTGGTATAAACTGTATCCAGAAAATGCTATTTGTAACAGCCACAGGTACTTAGCTGTTGAGCAAAGTAGAACCACTCTCTTGGTTTTGTCTGTATTCTGCATATTTCCCAGCTCCACCTTATTGGGCTCACATTCCATTTAGGGTGTCTGGGCACGACATTCCCGTCCCACAGAGATCCATCAACAGTAGATTTAGCATTAGCTTGGTATCAGTTTTCAGCTGATAAGAAAGGTATGAACATTGCTACCATTTCTCAAGAAATGTCATAAAGCCAATGGTAATTTTTACATGTACAAGGCCATGCACTCTAAAAACACAGCATTTATCGAATACTGAAAGCCACCAGCCTCTATTTTACCAGGAAGGTGCATATGTTTAGAAGACTGCAGGACTTTCAAGGTAGCTTTATAGGTTAATATTTTGCAAACTTGACTTCTAAAGCTTCTGCACAATTCTGTGTTTTATGAACAGTTCAGAAATTGGAATCCAAAAGAAAATGATCTTTGAACAAGAATTTCCAGGTGTAAGGACGGTCAGAAAGAATGAATTACATGGTACCTTCAGAAATCAGAATAAAATTTCCACTCCTTATCTGGGTACCAGCCGAATTTCTACAGCTGTATAGTAGTGACTACTAAGAAGCATCTCAGGCAGCTTAACAGTGAATTTCCAGCCTCCCTTAAGTTCAAAGAGATAATTATTCATAACATTAGAGTTGCTTTTTGAAAGCCTCTCTCTTCAATCTTCATGAATTATGCCCAAGAATATTAACAGGCTTGAGTTTCACAACAGGTTCTTTTCCCAACCTCTGCATTTCGGAAGACAATTTTCTGTGAGGTAAGGTCAAATTCCTCAGCCTACACATGAAAGTTTCCAATAAGAAAAGATAGCTCTACAGCAACTTTAGTGGAAACACATAAAACTAGACAGCCCTTTAGAAAAGAAATAGCTTTCTGGGACCAATGCAAACGCAAAGGTCTGGAGATCTGGTGCAATTTGCAAATGCAAATCAGGTTGGCAACAGAGATGCCAACTTTTTTTGTAGATATATCCTTCTCCTTTATGAATAAACATCTCTCATTGTACTGCTTCATCTTCAGTACTCAATAGGCCAAAGCATCTTTCAAGTAATATGAGTTCTTTTATGTTTTCTCATTAAAAATATCCAAAGTTTCAGCAATAGAATGAAAAATAAATATTAAAATATCTTTTTTTTTTTTTTGCATGATGGAAATCCTGTTCTCTGTCAACCATAAAAAGTATCAAATGTCTTTCATGAAAAGCAGCTTTCTTCAGAAGAAAGATCTGCATTGCCCCTCCATATTTTTTTTTCCTTTCCCATTACTTTGCAGGGGGAGGATAAAGCTGTATCATGTTGTCAGGTAAGTAGGTCCTTGCCCAGGTAGTGGGCAAGAATTAATGGCATTGTGGAACACCTGTAAAATCTTAAAAGCTTACACAACTTTTTGCTCATTTAAATGTATTAGAAATAGCAATAACTGATACTAGTGATGTGGTTTCAGAAGAACATGACACAGAAGTTTCTCCATTGTCATTTTGACTACAGCACTGCAAGCAGCATTATACTGGCTCCAGTCCACCTCATTTTATTTTGGCTGCAAATGCATCAAAATGTAACCACCTAGTCTGAGAGAAAAGAGGGAGAAGAAGATAATTCAGCCTTCCTGAAATAAACAGCTAATTTTCTTATTCCATGGAGTAAATTCCAATAAGTCCCCCAGAGGCAAATCTGTCAGATGTCAATGTCAGATGTCTGCCTCGCTCCTCCAGCACAGATAACCAGGGAGAAGTACTGGATACCTGCTTGGAATCCAGCCCTCCTCCGAGGAGAGGCGGCCCATGGAACAGCACTGGAGGACAGAGGCAGATGACTCCCCCACATCTACTCAACACACCTTTGCACAACTCAGGCAAGAAGAGTGCTACCTGTTTCTTAGGCCTTTCCTCAGGTTGCAAAGGTTTGATGCTGTATCTGCCCTCTTAGAAAGGCATTCGAACTAGTCATCTACATCCAACCTCTATGAGACCTGGACCCAGGAATGCAAGAGCTATGGGTCAGAAGGTGAGCAGATCAAATGGAGTTTGACTCTCACCTGTGACGGGCAGAAGGGGATACAAAACCCATTCCCTGAAACATGCAGGCATTTTATAGTAGAGCAGTATCAATCTGTTTTTTTAAGTAACAGCAGGAGCTCTAGGAGCTCTAGGAGAGACCAGAACCAAAGACGTTCCTTCTGCCCAGCTGAGTTCCCTAACCCCCAAATTAAAGACAAGCTGGCTATTCTCCTTCAGGTCCCATGATGTTTGCTCCTTTAAGCACACAGCAGCACAATGTTAACATAAGGCATAAAGAATGTTCTTTGCAAGGTAGAGGGCACCTCCCTGAAACATGTGCTGAGACACTAGCCAGCTCCAAAGAGAGCTCTTACCAGATGTTATTACACAAAAAGTGGGGGCATCCTTATTGCCAGTAGTAGTCATAGCTATAAGTAATTTCTCCAAAGGACTATCTACCCATATCTGACTGAGTCAGGACCTTGTAGTCTGTAACTGGGCACTTCAAAGCGTGTATAGCTGCCTCACCAGAAACATCTAGAAAACCTTCAGAACAAGAGAGAAAGCATCTTGTGAATTTATGAATCTAGAGTTTTTCTCAAGACACCCAAAGGGAAGTCTGCCTGCCTCTGTCCACTGAAGAATGGATGAGAAATACCAGATATCTGCACCAAAATCACTGCAGAAAAGTTGATGAGCTTTACTGCTGTCAGAGCTTGAGGAAATATTTTTTGTGTCTCAGTCACAATTCAGCACAATTTATGCAGACTGTCTCCTACTGCTGGGTCCTGGGCCATCTGTGAGGTTCAACAAGAATGTTAGTTGAATTCTGCTGCAAATCCACTGTAATGTCTCTGCTGTTCCATCACATTCCAGAATGATGTGATCATGGTTGTAAAATCATTTATAAATCATACTGAAGAGGACGTTTTAAGAATAGAATTTGAAATATATAAAACCATATATACACACATGCATAAATGTTTACACACCTGTATACCCTGAGCGCTGGCATTTCAAATGGCAGAGTAAGCTCAACTTGTCTCTAGACTGACATCTCGTGAAGGAACTACTCCACTTTTGGGGTGCCCAGGAGAACAGGCTAGCAAAATAAAGACAGATGCGAGTGGATTAAATACAGTCTTACAGCACAGATGTTACAGACTTCTTGTCTGCATTTGCTTTTGCTTTTTCTAGAGCTTGATCCTATATTCTGGCACACACAAGCTGTTCAAGGCAAAGCAAGTGACCACCTATAGAAGCCAGAAAGAGGGCAAAACCTTTCCCCTAAGAAAAACCTCACTTAGACAAACTAGAAGATAGTCTTAGGGAGGAGTAGGCACAACCAACATAGTTTCTCCAATGAATGATGTATAGCCAGCTTTGGAGAGAGAAGTAGTTTCCATCATTCTGAAGCACAACATGATGCAGTGGGTGCACTGGTGCATTCATGCCTTGGTGGCATTGAGTCTGGTGGCACTGATGTCTTGGATTTGCGTGCCCTGTCCATGTGCTCACAGCTAATTCAGTCAGAGGTAGGGAATTTTTCCCCTGGCATGATGAGAGTGCTGGAAGAAGATTTTTGCCCTGATCTGCAAGGTGGGGAAACTCAACTTGCCAGAATCACCTAATATTTCATCAGGGCAGTTCCCGTCATTGCAAGAACAAAGTCCTTGACCTTTTCCTGAAGCACAACTTAGTTGTGTTTTTTTGTATTTTAGTCCAGGTCATAAGCTTGTAAAGAATTTGGGAAAATGTTTTGTGGCCTGTTGTGAGTTGTACAGGTGTTTCTTGATTAGATATTTGTTCATGATTCTCTACAATTTCTTGGGACTAGATTCAAGAATTAGGAAGCCCCATAAGTTTTGTTTGTGCTTTCTACTCCTTGGTGCCCAATTGGTAGATCTCCCATAGTGCAATCCCACAGCCTTCAGAGCAAGTGTTACACTATCCTCAGGCTTAAAGCAACCCCTTAAAGATTTTTCCAGGAGGAGAATGGCTGCAGGCTACATCTGATCTCATTTACCTCCCAAAAAAAAATCTTTGTGCAGGCCATGGAGCACTGAGGCCTTGGATAGCATGCTTTCTAAAATAATTCCATAATTCTTGTCCTTCTCCACCTTGAAGATGTGCATCCCTCACGAGTGCTGCTGCAGACCATTTCTCGCTAGTGACTGAAAGAACCAGATCAGTGTAAGGATCATTCCTGTGTCACTCAGACCCCTGGAAGGGTCACAGGCAACACCCTTCGAGGTCTTTGAGTGATGAACACAATAGTTTGAAGGCTTCTGAGTAGGAAGACAAAAGAATATTTCAGCCACAACTGTATAATATTCAGCAAATAGCAGGTTTCAATCCTGGACCATCTAAGGGAAGAAAAAAAAAAAAGGAAAGAAAGCAAGCAACAGACGTAGTATTGGATAATAAGGATTCAGAATTATTTAATGCATTGTTTTGACAGACTTCACATCACAAAAGTAAAAGCAGACCTTCTTAATAATAAAATATAGATAGAGACAGAAACACAGCAGAGCAACAAAGAACATAATGGAAGATATTTGAAGATATTTTGACATTTTTTTTCTCTTTAAACAATAGAATTTACGTAAATTTGTAAACTAGCCTGAATATATTCATGAGATGTGGGAAAACAACAAGAAATAATCTTAAACTAAAGGCTAAACTAACTCTTTCAACAACTTAATACCAGCACTAATAGAACAAGGACATGAAAATTACTATATAGCAAATATCAACTAATGGCTATCATGAGATCATCAGTGTCAGTGAACAGCATCCCTTTGACTTCTGTAGGATGAAGATATACTTGACTAGCTGTGGGATGCTGGTGTACTGCTTTTACTAGAAAAGAAATTTATTTATATTTAAAGATGATTGCTGTGAAAAGCCTTGAACTTGAAATACGGCTTTCTGAACAGAAGACTAAATGTAAAAATACCTACAAATTCAAGGTGTCTTTAGTCAGCTAACATTTACATCTCAAACTGTGAGGAATCATAAGTACCTCTCGTTTAACATCCAAATTCAGAAGACACCCCAACATATGCATCGAAAAGTCCCTAACTACCTAAACTGCCCATCTTGCAGATCTGGAGGATTTATCATGCTGTCCACTGAATCCTCAGTTGACCCCTCCTCCACTTCTCATGCCAGCCAGCCAGTTACTGTCCCACTGCATAGGGAGCCCTTAATGCCACCCACCTCATGTCGGTTAACCCAGCCAATGGCTGGAGAACCTATACTGCTGGGAAAAATGGAGCAACCGGGATCGCCTACCAGTACAAAAGTATGTATTTATCTCACACTTGAGCGTATCCAAGTATAGGAAAGGACAGACAGGAGTTGCAGTCTGTTTGCCAGGAGCAAGTAACATTAAGGTGGGAGTTAGGAAAAATAGGAATGAGAAAAAAAATACTATGGTTAATAGGGATATTAGTGGGCAACAATAGGAATTTGGCCAGGGAGAAGTCGAGCAGATATGAATGAGGAAGGGTCAATAAAAGAATGACCTGAGCTACAGAACCAGGAGGGGCAACAGACAGGCAGGGAACAGACAGGCAGAAATGCATACAGGTGAGGACAAAGCAGATCTGGATAGGAAGCTACCGTATTCTCGTCAAATTCATACAAGAGGAAGGGTGACTTCAGAGGACCTGTGGGTGCATGTCTGAGAAGACAGTAAAAGGCACAACATCCACATGTCTGTGCTCCAGCTTCCACGACTGTGTATACTGAGCCCACATCAAGCTGCATTGCCTCAAACTGATGCCACGCTTTTTTTGTTCTTGGAGACAGGCTGGGCCCAGAAATGGCATTGATATTAAAACCATGCTTGTAGTTTGCATGAACACCACTCCTAGCACATTAACAGCTGTTTTCCCCAGTAGATCTGTCCTCTAACATAAGTCATTTTACTGCTTCCAAGATCAAGATAGAGGTGTGGGTGATTTTGGACAGCATATAAAATAGTTTAGCAAGTTCTCAGTCATTTCATGGATCCAAAGTGACTGTAGTGGCTGTGCTACGTGGCTTGAAGAGGTGAAGCTGGAGATGTGGAAGGGCCAGTGAAAGCAAAATTTAGACATCAATGGAGGTGGCTGACCTAGCAGTAAAGGTAGAAGTGAGCAGGAAGTTAAGTCAATCTGAGTTAAAAATGCAAAGTACAACTGTCTCTCATATGAAATAAAGGACGGGAAAGGCTAACAAATGGAAGGAGAGCAAAATATAGGTTCCATAGGGATGTCTTTTAAAATAGTTTCTGTGTCTGCACTTCTGGGTTCAAAGCAGCCCACCCTAAGCAGCAAGAGAGAGAGCACTGAGAAGTGCTGGACTGGAAAGGTTTTGAGAGCTTGTGTCTCTTCCCATCATTTTCAGACTTTCCTATATCTCAGAAGAGGGCACTGTGGGATGGAGATCTACTAAACATGAGAAAATTCAGCCGAGTTCTCAACAGGAATTGCTATCACCGTGTAATTTGCAATTAATTACTTCTTCTGTTTTTATCCAGAGAACCGTGTGTGATCTATTTGCTCATGAGCATTCAAATGCAGAGCTTGCTCATTCTCTGGTGTTAAAGGAAATTCTCTACCCTTTTGACATATCAGCATCCCCAACCACAGAGAGACTTACAACTGCTGAGGGGTTTTGTTCCCAAGGGGAACACCTTTTCTTTTTTTTTTTTTTTTTTTTTGCACTTTATTTCTTATTAACAACATACAGAGAAAATGGTCTTTATCCTTGCTGAGACATAATGTCTCTTTAGCAATTAAGGTGAATGTAGGTGAATTCTCAAAAACAGATGAATACCAGATATAGCGCATGGACAATTAAACCCAAATTATACGAATTCTACATTTTCATGGATAACACAAATATTGTACCTGCTTCCCTATCGCCTTGCTCTTTATGTAGTTATTTACACCTGTACTGCATGGATCTAAACTGCAGTCATTCTGAATTGCACATGCCTGGTTTTGTGTATGAATGCGTATTTTATACTTTCTGTCCATAAATGTAAATGAATGCACAGCAGCAAAAAGCAGTAGTAAATCAGTCGCTGGGTTTTTCCTCTGTGCTCTTTCCTTGTTTGAATCAATAACAAAGCTGGACAGCTCCTGAGGAAGCAAATTTCCACAGCTGCTAAGTTGAAACTAAATATTTTGTAGAAACATGGTAATTTCTTTGAGCATTTGTTTGGGTAGGGAAAATAGAGCATTTTTAAAGGAAATGTTTTGATTTTTGTTTTAAAAATGATTTTTCATTTTATGTTATTTGTAGCATTGCAGAATGTTTTGTTACATCCTGTGGCACTGTAAAAATTAATTATGTAAACATTCACCTGAAGCATATCAATCAAGAGGAAACAAATGCTGAAGACTGTAATGTTCCATAGAAACTTAAAATTTGGGATGTTTATTCCATTTCAGAATGGAAGATAGATTAATATCAATAACAAAATTGGGAGCAAGACATGCTGATTTAGAACTAGCCAGGTCTAATTACTAATCCACCAGAAACTACTAGGACCCCTCCAAAATAGGAATTATTTGGTCCCTCTGATATTTTGGGGTCTTCAGCAGGTCTTCCACTATTCTGTTTCTAAAATACTAAATTTCTTTTGGCTTTCTGATCTCTGGAATTTATGTTCTACTCCATTTCTGGTTTGCTGGCTTCTTATCATAGAATCATAGAATCATAGAATCATACAGGTTGGAAAAGACCTCTAAGATCATCGTGTCCAACCGTCAACCCAATACCACCATGCCCACTACACCATGTCCCTAAGGGCCTCATCTACACGTCTTTTAAATACCTCCAGGGATGGTGACTCCACCACTTCCCTGGGCAGCCTGTTCCAAGGCCTGACCACTCTTTCAGTAAAGAAATTTTTCCTAATGTTCAATCTAAACCTCCCTTGGCGCAACTTGAGGCCATTTCCTCTTGTCCTATCGCTAGTTACATGGGAGAAGAGACCAACACCCACCTCGCTACACCCTCCTTTCAGGTAGTTGTAGAGCGCGATGAGGTCTCCCCTCAGCCTCCTCTTCTCCAGGCTAAACAACCCCAGTTCCCTCAGCCGCTCCTCATAAGACTTGTGCTCCAGGCCCTTCACCAGCTTCGTTGCCCTCCTCTGGATGCGCTCCAGCACCTCCATGTCCTTCTTGTAGTGAGGGGCCCAAAACTGAACACAGTATTCGAGGTGCGGCCTCACCAGTGCCGAGTACAGGGGCACGATCACCTCCCTATTCCTGCTGGCCACACTATTTCTGATACAGGCCAGGATGCCGTTGGCCTTCTTGGCCACATGAGCACACTGCCGGCTCATGTTCAGCCGGCTGTCAACCAGTACCCCCAGGTCCTTTTCCTCTGGGTAGCTTTCCAGCCACTCTTCCCCAAGCCTGTAGCGTTGCCTGGGGTTGTTGTGGCCGAAGTGCAGGACCCGGCACTTGGCCTTGTTGAACCTCATACAGTTGGCCTCGGCCCATCGATCCAGCCTGTCCAGGTCCCTCTGCAGAGCCTTCCTACCCTCCAGCAGATCAACACTCCCGCCCAACTTGGTGTCGTCTGCAAACTTACTGAGGGAGCACTCGATCCCCTCGTCCAGATCATTGATGAAGATATTGAACAGGACCGGCCCCAGTACTGAGCCCTGGGGAACACCGCTCGTGACCGGCCGCCAACTGGATTTAACTCCGTTCACCACAACTCTCTGGGCTCGGCCGTCCAGCCAGTTTTTTACCCAGCGAAGAGTGTACCTGTCTAGGCCGTGAGCCGCCTTATTCTATTATTTTTTTTCTTTCTCCCTCCCTTCTAATTTTTAGTTTCTGATAAATCGAGCTTGGATTTCTTTCATTTATTTTCTACCCATTTTGACCTGTTTGTCATCTTACTTCCATCTTAGCCCACCAAAAGTGATTTTGTTTCTTTGAACACTTAAGCTGCAGTTATATCCTGCCTACTTATCCTGTAGCTGTACAGTCATATAGAAGCATATAGCTATAGCAGTGTTGTGGGACTGCTGCCCTCCCCAGGGTCCTCCTCCTTAGTCCACCCCTGTCGCTCCCCTCTCTGGCCTACCAGGTTTGCTTCCCAGTAAAACAATGAAGGCGCGGTGGAGGTGCTGAGCACCTGGGTTCATCCCCAGCACGTAACCAGGAAGACTGCAAAGATTTATAAGTGCTTGTTGCATCCAGACAGTTAGGCAAAGCCATAATGCCAATTCCTAACATTTCAGTTCTTTGACCAGAGGCCAGACCCGGGTGACAGGCATGTGTGGCAGACAGAGGAGCTGTAGACACCATAAAAATGCATCCACCAACCCCAGTGAGCTGAGTTGTTTGGTGGTGCACTCATGCTCCTCTCTCCTTCCTCACCCTCAGGCTTGTGAAGGATCAGTACCAGGGTCTGATCCACGGGGCATGATGCTGGATTCAGTCTCCTGGAGCTGACAGGCAAAGGATCACCCAGTTTCTGGATCCCAATGAAGGAAGTGTCCGGCTCTTTGACATTGGCCCGAGAGGTGGCTTCAGAGCTTGGAGAAGTGCAGTGGTGTCTGTGAGGTGGCATCTCAGAGCAAGCACTTCGGCACTCCGGGACAAGGGCAGTAGATAAGCAAGGCATGAACGGGAAGGGGGAAAGCTCAGTTAGCTGTTTTTTAATGCGCAGCAACAGCCATAGCTCATTTCAGAGCCTGCTGCCTCTCCACAGAAGCTTCCCTGAGGATGCATGTTAAAATTGTGAAAAAAACATTCTTGAGTTTTACTAAAATCGGGGAGCTTGTATGATAGCATAAGTGTGTAATGAATGCTGTAATTAAGGCTGAGGACTGCTGCTGCTTTGGATAATTTATGGGAATTTCTTGTGGGTTTTGGAGCAAAATGGACAAAGCTTAATCACGTTTCATATTAGGGTTCCATTTATAAATGGTTAAGAGATTAATAATTAATAATTAATGATTAAGAATTAATATATGATTAAGAGATGTTTCAGTGAATGTTCAAATAATGTTTAAACCAGTAGGTCAATAGGGGTTAGATTTACATGATGTATAAGTCCAAAACCTTAGCCTAGCTTCTACCTAAATTAGCTTTCATTTAAATTTCTCCAGATACTTGCATTCCTACCCATAAAATTCCCCGGGCACGTGATTTCTGCCAGTAGGTATGCTGACAGTCACGTACACCTTGCCAGAAGCCATCATCTCGGCGTAGCTTGAGTCTGCACACGAGCAAGAGCGACAGTCTGCCAGATTTCAGCTGCAGCAGCAGCTCACCTGGAAAACATCCTCAAGCTCCTTCTAAGCCTCTATCAAAGAGCAGAGCCAGCTCCTACCTGGTAACCCAGTCAGCAGAGTACTTGGGATGCAAGCAGACAGGTTGACCTCCCACCCCTGTGGGAAGCAAAACTAACCTGCAAACCCATCCCCAAGGGACACTCGTGGAGGAAGAGCTATCCTCTGCCTCAGGAGGAGAGGTCTGAGAGGTGCAGAGGCGACTGGCCAGAGGACTGCCTCCTGGGTGCAGAGGACTGGGGCGCCTGGGAAAGGGGGTTCAGCTCTGCAGCTCAGGGGAGGGCATGGCAGTACAAAAGGAAAAGCAAGCACAGGAGTTTGATGTGAAGGCAGCAGCCAAAGGAGACAGTGACAGGATCGCAGCCACAGCTATTTGTGCCGATTCGGTCCCAGCTAAATCCCATGTTAGCCGCAGAAGTCACCTCACATAGCTCTAGCCACACAAACTGAGGCACCTCTTCCTTCAGCAAAGAGCACTGGGCGTCTCTGAAAGGACACCCACCCCTTCTTAACTATGCATCTTTACTATTCTCCGGATCAAACAGTCTGTATTTACTGTGAAGTAGAATACAAGGCTCGTTCCTGGCCTGATCTGTACTTGGTATTTAATGATCAGGCTGTTACACCGAGGAACACGAACCACAGGATTTGTAGGCAGTGTCACTTTTTAGACAGTCGTGCTAGGTTACACTTTGCAGAAGTAAATCATTAGTAGCCTTCATCTGATTATCTGCATCTTGCTAAGCAATCTCCACATTAAATGCCTTTGATCAGATCTTCAGATGGTTTAATTAGCAGACTTCAGGAGCCTATGTCAGTTGTAAGATCTAAAATTCTGCCCTTTACTAATCATTAATAAGTACATCTTTCTGCCTTCCTCCATCACACCAGTGCTACCCTTCACTGCACAGAAGGAAATGCAGCTGAGCCATTCTAACCTAAGGATTTATTAATCAGCATCTTTTCTGTTGCATGTTTCTTGTCTGTGTTAGTTGGTGTTAAAAATAAATATTTAATCTATGTCAGGAAAGGCACCAGTTGCATAATAAATATGATCTTCCACGATCATAAGACTACACTCATAAGCCTGCCTCCCTCATCTCTATACTCTCACGTCTTGTGTTTTATCAGTTGGAAATGTGCCAGGCCAGTATTTTGGATCTTGTTCTCTGGAAGCTCTGGGTGACACCAAACAGAATGCCACTGTATCGGATGCTAACGTTTCAACCCAAAGTTGCCCAAAAGCGGGATTTGGAGGAAGATAGATCTGTTACACTGCTGTGGAAATGGTTACTCCATCTAAAGCAAGCATCTGATCTGTGTTTGACAGTTAAACCCACAGAGGTTTAGTCTCCCTCTTTCCATAGGCTGTTGAGAGAAGTTAAGCTTCTGAACTTGATCCTTTCGGGCCACATCCAAAGCGCGGGACTCTGGAGCACCTGCCAGGGTGTGCTCACAGCCAAGGCGAGCTGCATCATGGCCACGTGGCAATGCAGGAGACCCAGACACAAATCAGTCCCCCCCTCATCATCCATCCCCTGGTTTTGCAGTAAGAGAGCTCAGGCAGGCAGCAGGGGAGCTGCCACCCTCTCCTGCAGATCCCACAACCTTGACAACAGGGCATCGGAGCTCAAGAGAGAGCCTCCCCAACAGGTTAAGCTGAGTCGCCTCTAAATTAAATCCCTGGCATTGTGCGACACAGATGTTTGAGAACTCCATCCTGCTTCCTGCTTATAGTTTCTTTTTATCCTAGCATTCCCGCTGGAATTGCACACTGTCACCAATATTTTTTTGTTTTGTTAAATAAGATTTAAATCAATAGGCCTATTATTCCCTTTGTGCTTGTTCATTAGACAGTGTGGGAAGTTATGGCACACTAGTGAAATCAGAGTCAGAAGCAGATTTGTGTCTGCAGGTTTTATCAACATATATAAAACTGACATTCAAAAGTGTGTCTAACTCTTTTATTACGAAAATTTACTTATCTTCTCCCTTCCTCCCACATCCAACAACAACAACAGGGAAGAAGTTTTCTTAGTCAAACAACATTTGACACTCCAAAGTGCAAAATGAGCTTGTGAATGATACTAATTTACCCAACAATCACTGCTCAGGCAGTTTTACTTGCCAAGGAAGTGTGACAAAGAAAATGCAATTGTTCAGGGAATTGTGCAAGCAATAAAATGTTATTTTACTGTACTTAAAGAAAATTAACAAGAGCAGGCATAGAATAGTTACACTGATGGTTTTAAAATTACCTAAGTGCAATAAGTGAACAAGGATTGAGGTCGAGAAAAGAAGGACTCTTTAAAATTGATTACTCTGATGAGCAATTTTGTTCTTCTGCCCATTTGTTTTGGATGAAATGTCTGTATCTGCATCTCTCTGTGTTTTGCTTTCCCATATTACAGAGGTACACTAGCAATTCTCTAGACTCGTTTGCCAGGACGATATGTTTTGGTGGATGGAAGACATACCAGGGTCCTGCTTTTTAAAATGCATTGTTCAGCTCGACAGTGCAGTGCCCAGACTTCAAACGTCCGGGGCCCACTGTCCCACCAGAGTTTTCAGCCCCAAGACAGGCTTTTTGTTTCCCGATAAAGTGCACACAAGGAAAGGAAAATCCGGATGCTTAAGCGGAGCCAGAGGGTGCACCAACCATGTATCGGTGAGGATGATTGCCTGCCAGGGGCTGAGCCCATGCCTGCGTCTGTTTAGTTCAACAGGCGAAACCTCCAACGCCATCTGGACATACAGCTGAGCAACCCTCTTCTGTACTTCCATGCCTGTCAATGCTGTTCTGACACGGCCTATCTATCACCCACCTCTTCTGATATCACCTAACCATTAAATGTCCCAGATGCCTATGTGCTGGCCCATGAAATCTGTGATCTACTGGACCAACAGCTGAACCGCATTAATATAAGTGCTTAGATTGGAAGAAATTCATCTTTAATTTAGGTGAAGGAATTTGAGACTGCACCAGGACTTGCTTTCAACATACAATTTTAATGTATTTTCTCCCTTCCCTCCCCCCCTCTGATAATGATATAAATAGTGAATATTTTCAAAAGTTGGACTGGTCAAAGGATAAGGTTTAAAAGGTAAATCTGCTTGCCCACCTTGTCTTCTTTTCCTTCACTAGGCATATCCTTAAAACACTTCAGGTGGTCCAGATCAGTGGGTTTATGCCAAGTATTACTGAATTTTCTATTTGCAAAGCCAAAGCAATGCTTCAGCATGTAATAACCAGCCTTTTGTGTAAAAAGCAGCCAGGAGCCATTTTGCTGGGTGAAAGAAATTAAGTGCTTTTTGTAACTAAGAAGGACAAAAAAAAGACATGACCTCTACATTCTGATTTTCCTAAACCTGAAAGGCTGCCTGCTGATTCCAGGTAGGAGCCAGATCTCACAGCCTGGACAAATATATTCTCTTTCAAGTGATTGTGTCTGAGAAAGGACAAAATGCTCCAACTCTTTAACAACATATATATATATATATAAAAATATATATAAAAATATATAAATATATATAAAAACAACCCCTGATAGAGGAGAACTGTCAGCTATTATCTTCCAAGTACCAGCATTTCATATATGGCAGAATGATGGGCACCCACTCTCTTTCAGACAAGACAGAGTAGTTAACATAGTATTTGCAGAAGTGTCTTTACCTCTGCACTCCCTTTGTAGGCCCTCTGATATTGTAGATCTTGGTATAGTCATCTAAAACACACACCTACAACCACACACTATATCCCTGACATGTTTCCTGGCTGCTGAATTCTGTTTTATCTCATGAATTGCAATCAGCATTTAAGGATTTGCTACTGAGAATAAAGAGTTCCTTGGGCTTTATACTGATGGCATGCGTGCTTCCCTTTCTCAGGGACTTTCCCATCTTTCAAAGCCTCCAATTTCTCCCCAAGAAAGAGATGCACGTA
This sequence comes from Calonectris borealis, assembly GCF_964195595.1. Classification (NCBI taxonomy): domain Eukaryota; kingdom Metazoa; phylum Chordata; class Aves; order Procellariiformes; family Procellariidae; genus Calonectris; species Calonectris borealis. The sequence goes on from NC_134312.1 coordinate 130,929,493, forward strand.
AAGGTACAATTCAGTTCCTCTGTTCCATTCATATTGGGAGCATTTCCTCACCTGGAGCCACACTGGAAAACGTAGCTCCACTACTACTAGAAATCAGTTATTGCACCTTTTTCCTCTACTCACCATCCCCAGTAACACCTCGGCTTCTTTGAAGATTCATCAGAATAGATCCTCTCCTCCTCATTGCAGTGTGACTTCTCAACCTTTCCTTTGGGCCTTAAAAAGCAGGTTCTGTGGCAACACAGTACCCCAGAAAGAATTGAGTCAAACATCAGGACTCATTTCCAAAATAACCTCATAGACTCCTGGGCTGAGAAACACAGCATTGGTTGGGTGTATCACATTCCCTATCGCCCACAAGCTTCCAGAAAGATTGAATGACATAATGGGCTGTTAAAGACTATGCTGGGAGTATTGAGCACCAGGAAATTAAAGCGCTGGGATGTAAATTTAGCAGAAGCCACTTTGCTGGTTAACAACAGAGGATCTGCTAAGCATCCTGGTCCTGCCCAAATAAAGCCCCTATATACTGTGGGAAGAGGTAAGGTCCCCACAGTGCACATAGGGAAACGGCTGGGAAAGGTAGTGTGGGTTGCTCTTCCCTTGGGAAAAGGCAAACCCATTCATGGGATTGTCTTCATTCAAGGACCTAGGTGCACTTGGTGGGTAATGAGGAAGGGTGAGAAAATCCAGTGTGTCCTTCAAGGAAATTCAACCATGAGGGGAAATAATGCATGATTGGAACTGTATAGGAAGCACTACAGCAGGAACCACTTGAACCGATGCAGAATGAACCTCACAAGGAACTGGACGAGTGCAGCAGTGACCCAATTCAGGTTGGTCTTAGTGCCCAACAATCCAATACACTGCTTCTCCTATCCTGAGCAACCACCTTGACAGATGGGGCCCAAGTCATCAACATTCGAGGGGCTGGGGACATGGTTTGGGGTAATAATATATGTGTGTGTCAAGGGACGGGTGATAGGGTTAATGTGGATGTATAAACCTGACTGTTGGATGTAAATATTTTTTAACTATATGGTATAAGTTGTTAGTGTTGGTAAGAGGGAACTTTGGGAATGAGAAACAGACAGAATGGAAAGGAAAAAGAAAAGTATGGGACAGAAGGATGAAATATTGTAATGGGGTGTGGGTTAAGTAGGTAAGTGGAAAGATCTGAGTAGGGTATAGAAACGAAGCAATATATGAATGGGATGGTCAGAGGATACTTGGACATATCAGATAAGGTGGGACCTAAGGATGATGCGAATGGTATGGAATAAGGGGTGGAGATTGTACTGTGTCTTGCTGGGATGGACTTAACTTTCTTCATAGCAGCCAGTATGGTACTGTGCTTTGGATTTGTGGTTAAAACAGCGCTAATAACACACCAATGTTTTGGCTATTGCTGAAACAGTGCTCGCACGGTGTCAAGGCTTTCTCTCTTCTCTCCCTTCCCCAAAGTGAGTAGGCTGGGAGTGGGCAAGAGGCTGGGAGGGGACACAGCCAGGAGAGCTGACATGAATTGACCAAAGGGAAATGCCATACCATATGTCATCATTCTCGGCAATAAAAGCTCAAGGGAAGGGGGGTATTTGTGGTTATGGTATTTGTCTTCCCAAGGAAATCATTACATGTGCTGAGGCCCTGCTTCGCTGGAAGTGGCTGGACACTTGCCTGCCAATGGGAAGTAGTGAATGAATTCCTCTTTTTGCTTTGCTTGTGCACACAGCTTCTCCTTTCCCTGTTAAACTGTCATTATCTCGATCCACGAGTCTTCTTACCTTCCTTCTGTTTTACCAGCATCCCATGGGACCAGGGGATTAAGAGAGATGTTGGATGGGTGTTTGGCTGCTGGCTGAGGTCAACCCACCATAGGAATAGTAGTACAAATAGTCTAGTCTGGCCCCTTATGACATAAGTAAATTCACGCTCAGGAGAGATGCTGCAGCCAGATTATTAAGCAACAAGAATCCTTACTTCTTGAACCACCTGGTCAGATAAACCAGTTCTCTCTGGTCAAGATTTTAACCCAAGCAAGGCACAGTAGCTGTTCCATATCGATATGAAACAGCCACCCCAAATTAGTAACCGTAAGGTACATTAAATATATTCAAAATACAGAAGCCTCATGGGAGTATTTAATTTCAAAGAGAGGAGAATGGGAAGGCTACACAGAAGGGAGTTCAATGGACTGGCAGAGGCACAAAATGCATGTAGGAGGCCAAATTTATGGAATTCTTTACAGATTGCACATTAAAGGCTCAGAATGCATTGCCCATGAGAAAAGATTACCATCTGACCACAATAAAAGCCAACAGTGTTAAATGGCAGAGTAAATGCTGCCATTAGTGATAAAAAGGGATCTTTTTTTTTAAAAAAAAAAGGTCTAAATGAGAAAAATAAAAAACAGCCTAAATTCTAAGAAGTTGCCTGTAAAACCTTATCAGATGGGTCAAAAACACTTGTTAAAGAACTAAAAAAATCAAAAATACTAACTTTTCCAAACAACAATATCTGGAAGCCTGCCAGAGAACAAGTCAGGCTGAAAAGTCCTACTTATATCTAAAAGGAGCACTCAAGGAAGATGAATCTGAAGGAGAAATGCTAAAATAACTCTTCCCCGTGGTGTCCTTCCTGCAGGAGCTATAGGACTCACTGTCACCAGAGCCCTTCCTCATGGGGATGAGCATAGACACATAGATATGTTGGACAAAAGGAAGATCCAACATGGCTTTTTAAGGGAAAGAGATGCTTCAGAAAGCTATTGATGCTCTGTTAAGAGATCAGTGAGCATGTGGAGAGGAGTGACATGGTTATATCATGTACCTGAATTTCCCAAAAGCTTTTGAAAAGCTTGGGCACCAAAAGCTCTCAAAGATATTAAACTGTCATGGAAGAAGAGAGAGGGAGCCCACTAATTAATAATTGTTACTTTAAAAGCTGAGCAGTCAAAAATTGTGGCTGGTCAGTTTTTACAGTGGAGAGAGGTTATCCCACAGGGAGTATGTTTCAGGGCTAAAGCCAGCTCTGTTCACCATATATTCATAAATGAACTGTAAAAGTCTGTTTGTTACTATTAATGTAATGAATCTCTTTTAGTGAGGTGGCAAATTTTCAGCTGGTAGAAAAGCGTTCAGGAAAATCAAACCCAAACTGACCTCAAAGACTTGCAGAAAGCTCTCATGATACTGAGTGACGGGGTAATAAATGGCAGAAGAGATTCAATGTCAATAAATGCAAAGTAATGCACATGGCAAAATAACAATCCTAACTATACATATGCAATGATGGGCTCTACATTAACAATTCATGAAAGAGGTCTCAGAATAACTCTGGATAATTTCCTGAAATGTCAGCTCAATGTTCAGTAGTTGGAAAGACAAAAAGACGGTTAGGAATAGGAGGAAGAGAATGAAAACAAGCACAAAACATCACTGTGGCATAGCTCAAAACCACTGTTCACCCACAGCTTTCCCAACCACTCTATCCCAAAATGAATGGGGCAGACCCAGGAAAGGCACAGAGCTGTTGGGAGGCACAGACACTGGAGACCATCAGCCACATCTTGAAGGAGAACAGGTCTTTGCTTGATGCCTGGGCCATCCCAGCCGAGCTTCTCCTTTCTGCTTCCCGTGACAAAAAAATTCATCTGCCACGTTCAAAGCAAGGGCAAAATAGTTAAAACATTAAACTGCAAAGCCATTGCTCATGTTTTTAGTGCCCTCAAGAGCTGTGTTGTAAAAGATAAATCATCCACCAGAAATTTAAGTAATCAAGAGTCACTTTCACTTGGTGAACTTGCTATTCTCGTTTTGTCCTTCATAATCTTTCATGTTGAGACTGAAGAAAAAAGAGGCAAAGATAAGAGAAGTCCTACTATGAATTGCAAGTTAAAGGCAGAGGGGGACAAGATAGGAATAACATTTGTATGCTTATATTTTAGAAACTGTAAGGCCTTTTCTAGTTTTAACTTACATAATGTTTAAATGGTATCCTGTCACCCTTGAAGTAGTTCTGAAGTTATCTGCAAGCTATAAGTTAATCTCGTACCTTTACTCTGGCCTCCTTCTGCTGCAGATAGTTGCAAAATATTAGTGACTGGGTGACAGAAAAGACTTAAAACAACACAATCATAATCTGACGTTGTTCTTTGCTGAATAAATATGACAGTAGAATGCAAACCAGAAAGCTGATCTTGAAAAAGATCTGGGCCAAAGAATAAGTACTTGTACAGTCCATAAAAATTACAAGACATACAACTGCATGAGATGGGCCAATAAGGAAAATATCTGTTGCTGAGATCTATAAGTCCTGTTACTGGAGATAGCAGTGTTGGTAGGAATGGCCAATATACGTATAGAGGAGGATCGTGGAACTGCCTCCATCAGCATTTCAGGAAAGTAAAGCCAGAGACAGAGAGGAAAAGGACTAATATTGTCTCGTCGTTAAATGACAACAATTTATCTATCCTGTTCACAAATGCATTTCTTTTCCACCTCCTTTCTCCCTTCTGGTCACACGTGAATACCAACTATTTTGATACTGAAAATAAGAGGACTGTATCAGAAATAGTGTGGCCAGCAGGAGTAGGGAAGTGATCGTGCCCCTGTACTCGGCACTGGTGAGGCCGCACCTCGAATACTGTGTTCAGTTTTGGGCCCCTCACTACAAGAAAGACATGGAGGTGCTGGAGCATGTCTAGAGAAGAGCAACAAAGCTGGTGAAGGGCCTGGAGCACAAGCCTTATGAGGAGCGGCTGAGGGAACTGGGGTTGTTTAGCCTGGAGAAGAGGAGGCTGAGGGGAGACCTCATCGCGCTCTACAACTACCTGAAAGGAGGTTGTAGCGAGGTGGGTGTTGGTCTCTTCTGCCAAGTAACCAGCGATAGGACAAGAGGAAATGGCCTCAAGTGGTGCCAGGGGAGGTTTAGATTGGACATTGGAAAAAATTTCTTCACCAAAAGAGTGGTCAAGCATTGGAAGAGGCTGCCCAGGGAAGTGGTGGAGTCACCATCCCTGGAGGTATTTAAAAGACGTGTAGATGTGGTGCTTAGGGATATGATTTAGTTGTGGACTTGGCAGTGCTAGGTTAACGGTTGGACTTGATGATCTTAAAAGTCTTTTCCAACCTAAATGATTCTATGATTCTATGACTGAAAACATTTATAATTTCTGCATAAGTGTCAGCTTCATTTCTACAAATTAATCTTTGTGCATCCGAACAGTCTTTGTGTGCTTACAATTCAGGTAGCCTGGTACTGCTGCACAATTTCTGTGTTTACCTAGTCCACAGGTTTGCCTAATCCTTCAAGAAAAAAATGAAAACTTGCCTTCTGGAGACTGAGCAAATAACCTACCCTCAAATAGGAGAACATTAGCACTGTATTCATTTCCACATGACATTTAAGACTGTAATCCATGCTGTGTGGTGTCTGGGGGATCCTCCTTTCCCGGTGACTCATTTTACTTCCTGCTTGGCCTCTGAATCTAATTGACTCTTCTAGCTAATTTCATTTGGATTGTCATTATGATTATGACATTTAACAAGATTCCTTTTATGTTTAATACATTTAAATAGTAAATTAAAATAAGAGCTACCAACTACTGACATTCGCAGAATGTAGGCATTTGCAGTTATATTTTTTATGCACTATGAGTTCAGATATTTGGAGAAGAGTTTTTGGCAAGGGGAAAGTAACGGGTTTTTTTGGTTTGTTTCTTATTTACTTTCTCTCTGTAAAGAACTTCTAGGCAGGGCATGAGTCTAAAGTTGAGATGACCCACATACAATTTGTTGTTCTCATTAATCACTGAATTAAGTGATTGAATCTATTTGATTGCAATTACAGACTCTCCCTCTCTCTCATTAATCATGGCAATAAGACTCTGATTTTCAAAAGTATGTGGGTGACTAACTTTTTCTGAAATCAGTGGCAAGACTCTTCTCCTATGTAATTTATTTGAACAACATTAAGTCATTGTTTTGTTTTCACACAATTCACATATAGCCCAACAGACACAGGGGTTTAGCTATGGCTTACTGACTCTGCACAGTTAAAGAAATCCGAGGATTTATGTGTGTGTATAGATGAGAGGCTGAAAGAGAGAGAGAGAATAACTACACAAAACATACGTCCTAAAATTGCTTCCTCTCAGGAATAACATTTTGACTGCTAGATAAATTACACTGTGTTTGCACTTTTGTGGAGCAATCATGACATCCAGTGGGCATCCCCCTTACTGCAGGGCATCAGTACCTTGTCTTCACTAGAGCAGGACAGGTGATGGGTCACAAGTGGAAAATATCAAGAAAAACTCCAGGGAAATAACATTTCCATTTCTTTTCTTCCTTTTTTTTTGCACGCTTTCCAAGTATTCCTCAGATGCATTTCTAATTATTAGTCTTGATGATTGCATTAAGTGTTAAACACTATTTCAGGATCCTAGGATCAGAGCACAGAAAGCAGCCTGGCATGCTGAGCCCTACAGACCGGTAGTTTTGCCACGAGCTCAGTGTAAAAGGCAGTCACTGCTGCCCAGAAGCAAATCCAGCACTCATGGAGCTGTTACAGGTGGTCCATGATATTCTAGTCTGCTGTGAGTTGGCTGTAATAGCTGCTGACTTTGTACTGGATATTTCTCATCTTTCACTAAAGTACTTCAGGGAGGTCACCAGCATTGGTGCAGGGGCAAGAAAAAGAAGAGAATTTTTCCTCCTGCTCGGGACAGAGAGTCACTGTATGGGACCAAAGATCTGGAGCATCATGCATCGTAACGAGGAATCCATCATATCTTGTGGCTGGCATTGCTATAGCAGAGAGATAAATTAAACTGGGTGTGGGTGAGCTGATGAATTTAAAGGACTTTAAACATTAACTTTTCTTCTTCTGTAATTTGCAGCACCATTTAACATGTGAACACATTTGCCCATCTGTAGCTGTGCTATATCCATCGCTTCCCATTCTTTTCCTGTCCAAAAGCTCACGGTTGCTCTGCCTGTGTTACTGCCACCTATTCAGCAGCACACGGGCGTCTGCAGAGTGCTGGCCGTTCTGTGACAGATTCTCCATCGGAGGGAAAGACGTCCATCTCACTCCTCAGTTTTTGCATTACCATTTTGGTCAGGGGCAGGTCTGGAGTAAAGCACTGGACTCAGCCTGAGCCCACCACCCTCCCAGACTGACCGACTCCCTTTGAAGTGACTAAGGCTGTGCTGGGCTAGGGTATCACTTACATAGTCACCCAGCTTTAATGCTGAAGGCAAAGGGACTGGGCACGCCTCTCAGATACAGCTCAAAAGAAATTCCCGGGCTCAATCCAGCTGACTACTCAGGGGTGGATTTGACTCATTTTTCTGCCTTCTGGCAGACGTCCAGTTTGACTGCACTGTGCCGGTTCCTATTCAGAAGGTTATCTTCCCAACCAGTCTTAGGCACTTCATTAAAAATCTTATAGCTTAAATGCTGAAGAAACAGCAGGGTCACCAGGGAGAATCACCGAGCATTGGCTCCAGCTAATCTCCGCGGACAAACCTGCATACTGGATGCTGCTTAATTGGGAGGACGGGCAAGTCTTAAAGGGGAGAAGAACAGTGAATTAGCAGAGGTAGAACGTGTGAAGCCCTGATTTCTCCTGACCTGCTCCATTTCAGCCTTTCGCATGGCCAGCAGCGGAAGCCCGAAGGCCACGCGAGCAGCCACCAATACGCCCCGCACACATACGCCGCCGCCGCGTCACAGCCCGGAGACACACACGCACTCGCTCACACACACGCTGCCTGCGTAAGGAGAATGATAGTGCTAACGAGAACATAAATTCAGAGTTGTCATTTCATTAGTAACTAAGCAGCAATGTCAAGAGACACCATCCCTCCTCTCCATTCACAACGGATTAAATGACTGTGCACCTTTCCAGCGCACAGCATTACCCTGAAGCCTTTAGAAGAAAATGAGAGTAACCTTTTCTTCAGCCTGACAAGGGACTGCGTAACCTTGTAATTATCCGGCTTTAGATAGAGGAGATACATTGTAATTGTGTACAAAAGAGGTCACAGGTTTATGCATCCTCTGACAGACTGCGGGAAGAGAACTATGGCAAAACCTCTCCAACAGACCTTTTTAATTTATTTTCCCCAAGTGCATTAAATTTTAATGTCATCTTTCTGACCCATATGTTAGCATATTTATGAACATGTGATTAACTGGTACCACGGCAGAAAGCCCAAAGTGTCAAAAATTGTTTGGTTTTAATTGATTTTGGCTCTCCTTTCTAAAAAATCAATATTGTACAAAGAAAAACAGATTACAGAGTTGAGAAGGAAGTGAAACTTAGATGAACTCAAATCAGTGACTGACATTCAATAAAACCAGAGTGTGGTTAAAAACCTATCATCAGCTGCCTTGTCAGTAAAGCAAAGCTATTATTTTTGTTTTACAGACCCAGCTACGGAGCAAGAAGTACAGCGCAAACATGAAGCAAGCAGAGCAGACACCAGAATAACACAACAGAGACACCACACTTGTCATGCAGTGAGGGGATCACCCCAGACAAAATATCCGCTGTGTTAGCCCCCACCAAGTTTTGGTAGGTACCCAGCAGGTGGGAGTGTTAGAGGGGAGCTGGAGACACGTACTGTGGTGGCCTGAGATGACTCGTGAGAAGTCGATGTCTCTCGCAGGCTCACCACCTTCAGGGTGAGTTTCTGCTGGCACGCCAAGGAACAATGCACTGTAAGCTCACAGTTTAATCTCTGGCTGCACCACAGGTGAAACAGGCTTTGGTGGCTCCCTTCCAGATCACAGTGAAGAGTTGTCTTACCTGTTAAGATAGGGTGTTTCTTATTCCCCAGGAAAGAAGCAAGTCCTTCCTTTGCTAAGTGTGCCACTTGTAACTGCACGGTGAATACAATGCTTCAAGATACCTGCTGAAATGGCCCTGCCTGAGACTATATCCCAAGAGCATCCTCATCTCAATGTATAGGGGACTCGAGGAGAGGAAGTAAGACTCTCAGTCTTCCTACTGATGAAGTTTGGACACTCATAACTACAGAGATTCACAGGGCCACACAAAAGGAGAGCAAGGGGAACACAGGGCTTAAAGCTCTTACTAATTGTGAGTTTGTATGAAGCAACCACTGCTTAAAATAACCAAGCAGGCATCAGAAGAGGTTCTCCCAGTGCTTAACTATACTTACATGAAAGGACTTTACTGAGAGAACCTCCTCATCTAGCTACTGGACAATTTTAAACAAAAAACATATCATTTCAGGACAGACCACTGACAAAGCAAAGTGATCCAGAGGCATCATAGTGACTCCAAGTTTTAATGAGGTGTCTAGCTGAGGATAGGTGCTATCCTTAAATTAAGTCTAAATTCTTCTCCCACACAAGAAGGTGCATCAGAGGTCCAGTGAGTCCATATGAGACCAACAAGTGCTTTCAGCAATGTAAAGCTAAGGACCAACTCCAAACCATTTGAAGGGTAAAGTAGACTTCACTGATACACTCTTGTAAGTGCTGTGGGAAATGGGCCTCCTCTGTGCTCCTCTGTAAGCTGTTCTAGGCATCCTTCTTAGTGGATACAGACAGCAAGGGAGAAATAGCTGAAGAACACTTAGAAGGCTGCTAAATGTGTGACTAGAGCATCAAGCAACCTGGGCCAGAAAAGACATGTCCCAGGCAGGCACAGACCAGAATACAGACCACGAACGCTTGTGTAGGGACAGAGTTTCAAAACAAATCCCTCCCTGCTCTTAGTGCAAGTCCCACATGTTGGACAACTAAGGTGCTGATACCCTTCTCCAATCCTATTTTAAACCCTCTCATGCCACCTATGCACTTGATGTATGTCCTGAAATCAGGTTCTAGAAAGGACATTGTTCAGTCACTTGTACTGGCTAACTAAGGCCTAAGGAGATATTTTGTTTAAATTAACAGTCTGTTAGTAAGAGCTACAAAAAATTTTGAACGGCAATGCTTTTGCTTTTTCTAGAACTCAGAGACTGAGATGCTGACACTTCATTTTTTGTCATCAGCTTAAATTAGGATGAAAATCTGGAGTTCTAGTTTGGCCTCTAACAGAAATTTATTCCCTGTGTTAACTGTGGGGGAATACCCCTCCCCATCCTCCTCCTCCCTCCATCCACCTCCTCCCCAGCCCTGCCCCGTTCACCTCTTCCCAGGCAGGAAACACCAAGGGCCAGGCTCTGCCCACTGCTCTCCATTTGCTGCCCTGCAACTCCCACGAGCACAGAAAGAATACATTCTTAAAATACTTTCCTTTAATTTACCTTTGTAGGCATGTTTAAGTTACCTTTAAACAGATCGAAGTGGCCACAGAGCTTAGTAAACATGTTAGAAGTCAAAGTCTTCACAAGCAGCCTCTGGATGCTCGCAGCGCGGGACCACTTCACCCCCTCCCACTTCCAAAGTCGGAGAGCAGCGTCAGCTCCTGTGGGGGAACTGGGCAAGTTGGGTGAGATGATAAACGCTGGGGGCCATGGGGTAGAGGGAGGGCTGGCCTAAAAAAAGCGAGGCAAGGGCAGAAAAATCCCCTGTGGAGAAAAAAATCCTAATCACATGACAGGCTCGCCATGTCTCTCTCTTTCCTCTCCCCTGGCATGATTTTTCTAAGAGCTGGATTTTCAAACACCTATTTTTATGTGTCTACAGCAACATTTTTCTGCTGGGAAGGTGAAAGAGTAAGGTGTGCTAAACAGCATATACACAGCTGCCTCTCAGGTAAATGCCTCCTATATAAAATCAGGAAAAACCAGCAGCTTCTTTCCCCTTCTTTTCTACTCTCTCAAAAAAAACCCCAAATCCCCAACATTAAATTCAGTGGGTGCTGCAGTGGGTGCACTTCTTCCTTCTCATAAAAGCTACAAAGGCCTTTCTGCCATGTTTGCTTTGTGTGTGGTGGGTGACTGGGACAGCTACGGGGAGGTGAATGTGTCCTGCCATTTGCCTCCCGGGAGAAGAGGCTGGGGGGGGTTAACAACATGTGAAAGGCATCTTTGCTTTGCTCCTGTATAACCTCCTACTCTTGATTGTCCAGCTGCCTCTCCTAAGCTCCAGAGGTCAATTAGGATTTAAATACACTTGAAGAAGACAATCTGGTATGCCGCTGTGCTCTGACTCTTGTGTTCGGACTTTGTGGGCAGAAGCCCCTTGCTCCTTTGCAAGGTCTGCGCGGCGGGTGTTGTCGGTTGTTCCTCAGCTGGCATCAGCCATTTCCCACAGTGATCTCGGCGATTTAGAAAAGCAAAATAGATCTCACATTTCCAGCTCCGAAACACCCTTGGTCAAGGGGCAAACATCTGATCTCCATGTTATTTGGGGAGTGTGAATGCAGCACACAAGAGCGAGCCTTCTCAGGAATGTCTGGTGAGAAAGTGTAAGTGCTGGTGTGAGCTTAGCACAAAGGAAAAGGAATGAGTGGGGAAGACGGTCCAAATTTCCCTTTGTGCCTAATCACTAATCAGAAGAAAATTTCTCCAGCACAATTTTCTCAGTGGTTAGAATAAACAAAACAGAGAAGCGTAAGTGATCGTGATAGAGAGAGGCACAAAATGTATTATAGCTCAGATTGGTCTGGTTTTCAGTGAGAGAATTGGCCCTCTCCCCTTCACTTCTGCCCCCAAAACAATTTGGTTGTTTCAGGGGAGACAATTTTGCATTACATTATGCTCCTGAGCCAGGAAAAAAAATGTAAAATTAATGCCTGAAAACGGAAGGTCTCACGCAGGGCATTTGAGGGAGTGGGAAGATGAAGGGCAGGAGAAACAGGGCAACATTGTACTGCAGCTGGGTCTCAGCCAAACTTCGCTGCTTGTAACTTTCTTCAGAGCTTCAGGGAGTTTGCTTTTCTGGCTTTATTGTCTAAACTGAATTGCAAAAAATAAATTGTTTAAAGTTTTATCTCCTCCTTTAATACTATTCACTCTGAAGTCTCTTTCCCACATATAAATTCTTAATTTTTTTCATGAGATCTTCTATTTAAAAATAAACAAACTGTATGTGAAAGGTGGTTTTGCTTTTGACTTAGCATTTAAAACACAAACCAAGTCTGCTAAGGTCTTCTCTGTTAAATTATGGAAAGGGTTTCTACTTTTTTGCAACAATTTAATAAAAGTTTCTCTACCCTGCTGGGTGCCTTTGGAAGTAAAAAGAAATTATATAGAATATATTACTGATCATTCCTGGTGGAACACCAGCAATGATAAATCATATGGAACTGCACAGTTCATTAGACATTGACAGGGTGAGGTACTGCCCTTCTGGAGCATGTGCTGCAGATAGCAAGCAGATGCATTATAAAATACCCTCTTTTTTATTTAATTCTTCAGAGGCCCCTAAAACGTGTCAGAATTGCTTTCAGAAAAGTTTCACTTTCTTCTAGCTTGATCAGGCAGTTGTGGTACATACCCTGAAGGCTAGGGGAAGATTTGCTTATGCAGGGAATCCACTAGAGATCAAAGAGCTCACTTTTCTGGAAAAACTGAATCGCTCGGTATCTGCCAGGATCATTCCCTTCCCATTTAAAGCCCATCTATACCAAAGCGTTCAAAGAAATGATAGTGCAGTTTAGAAATTCAAAATCCTGATGCTATCATTAAAAAACAAAAGTGACTGTTGGCTGTGATCATTTATACATCTAATGATGCCGTTGTCAGCATTACTGATGGCGTTCAGCAGTAATTGTTACTTGCTTTTCCTGCCACTACACAAATAGTAGAAGCAGGCACAGGCTCACATACATCACTGCAGCATGTGACGCCCACAAATGGATTAATCAGCTCTCATTAGTTGCTAGGTAACGGTGCCTTGACCTTAGTGTCTCTTTAGCCAAGGAGGGACTGGGATGTGGGGATGCTTCGCATATGCGCTGCGTGGCCAGACGCACATTGTCACCACATCTGCCGCTGGGCAAGCTGCACAGCTCGTCCCCCTGCAAGTTGTGCTACGCTACTAAATAAATTAGAAAATGAGATGACTGTTCACATCATGGCATTTCTTACAATTTCTTTCGACACATCTTGCACTCCTTTCCGTCAGAGTCAATGCAATGCAGGCGTGATCCATGTTGCAAGGCTCCAGGAGCAGTAGGGTCACTCTTGGTTTTCCAATTTATGAGTTATTCTGGCTCCACCATAGCTGACATTACCTGTTTTTAATTACACAGTTGCTGTTACTGATTTGTACCTCAGCAAGATTCCAACCAGCACTGTAAAGATCATAAATGTAGGTGAAAAACGGTCTCTGCTCTGACACGTTTACATCACAAACAGATGACACATGTAAAAGGTGAAAGGAATTAAGTGAGATACCCATTTTACTTGGGTCAAGAGCAGGCAGTGAGGCACAAGGAAATGAAGAGAATTGTGTGGAACCTTAGGATGAGCTGTAGCAAAGCCAAGAACTCAGTTTCTGCCTTGTTACTTTGCTGTGGTCCAGAGGGAATATTCATGGTAACCATCTCCTGACCCAGAAGCTGCTTTTTCACACGGAGGCTTTACGTGCATGCATGTAGTCTTTGGAGTAGGACCTCTAGATAGAGTAATGGGCTAAGACCAATGTAATGGACTCTGCTTATTTTAGTAAAAACCACAAAAATTCTTGGGTAAATCAATTGTTTGACTCAGGATTAAAGCCCAATCTGCTATATTAAAAAGATACAGCTCTCTATACTTCCATGAGTTTTATTAGAATGAATAAAGACATTAAAATTCAGCAGATAGATAACCACATCTAAAATCACTGTTCTCCTGGTTTTTTTGAACTAAACAGACTTTACTTCAATAGTGACATCAAGATGTCATTAAAATTGCATCAGGAAATTAATGGAGGAACATTAATAATAGGTTAAACCACCAATTAGTCAAATCACCAAATTAATGCAGCAGGAGATTGAATCATGAGATTAAAATAACAAAGAGTCTTTACTTACCAATTCTTCAGACTGAAGGGAAGTAGCATGTTTGCTTTAGCTTAAACCCACAACTAAAAGATTTTGCCCAAGGCAATAAAAGAAATTAATTTGGTCTTAAGGAGTTACAAAAATCAAATTGTGGTTTATTTTGAGTGATGACTTTTTGCTAGCTCAAGATGTAGATTTACCAGCTTATTTAAAAGGAGAAAGTCTGATGAAAGTAAATAAATAATTTAAAACGTGTGTCCCTTTTGCTAACCCAGGAAAATACCTCAGTGAAGTATACCATGCTAAATCTAAGCTTTGTTTTTGAACACCTTCCTTACATGCACTTTACAGAAAGGTACACAAGGACAGTCAACCCCTGCCCTAACATGCCCTAACACGCGAAAGACACATTTCGTTTGAAAACCAGGATAGAAAAGGAAGAGAAAAAAAGAGAAAATGTGATGGGTTGAAACTATCCTGTTTTCTGATATGCACCAAGCAGAAACACAGCTCACAGATATGACTTGCAGTTGAAAGGAACCTAAAGAAGGAACCTTGGGCCTGATGCACTTCATCAGAGGATCATTTCCAACAGCAGGAGTCCAGTGAAACTGCTGGCTGCTCAGGGTCTCCCCACTGCTCTACCTCCACAAGTGTCATGGATGCCCCTGTGCATGCCTCTGCCAGCCCAAAAGAGTGTGTGGGCCTTGTACTTTGTCACCCTCCTTCTTGCTGCGCCTACCCTCCGCACACTGGCGACAGCCCGCTGGCTGCAAACAACGCGGCTCAACCTGGCTGCAAGTGAACAGGCTTCAGTCCACGGTCCACCACAAAATGCCCGTCCACGGTGCCTGCGGTCTGGAAATACCTGCCCTTGCAGTTCCAGGCAATAAATCAGTTTCCCAGATCACAAACTCAGAGGGACGGTCCCCTGACCCTTCTCTCAGGTAGTGGCAAGGTGATGCCGTATGGCACCAGCATCGGTAACCAGCCTACGTGTGTCACACAAGTGGCTGGGGCCCCGGCGGCATTCCTGAAATGGCATAACTTGCCTGAGAGAGTTCATTGCGTCATTCCTCAGCCCACAAAATAAGGGAACTGGGAAATGTGACCGTATCTGTGCAAATGGCTAGATCTGGCTTCTAGTGACGTCCACAAAAAAGTGAAAAACATCTTTGATGTCAATACCAGCTGAAGGTTTCTGAAGAGCAAGTTTCACCAAACCACACCAGGATACCACTAGGTAAACTGAAGTATTTGTTAAACTGTTTTCTCAGAACAGCCATTTCTGCAGTGTACCCACCACCTGTAGCGGTCATACCAAGTTTCAGAAGGTATTGCAAGGATAATTTCTGATTCACCATTTTCATATAACTCATTTTGATTTTCCTTTTTTCTACAGGCAGGATCACTTGATGGTTCTTCCTGTGACTATTTTGCAAACTGCCGGCAGTTTCTAATCACCATTGGTACAAACCACAAGGACCACAATTGCTCTAGAAAGAAGGAAGCTTTCAGGGTGGGTTTGTTTGTTTTCTTTCTATAAGTCAGATATACCTTTGATCTTGGTAATACGTGGGCAAGTGATTAAATGAATTAATAGAGAACAAATACTCCATTACTGTACAGAACTATTTATTAATGGTATTTTTAAGATGCTGGAAGACTTCATCTAAATGGACAAAGATAAGACTAAACAGATTTGATGTAGAGAAGGGAGTTAGAGAAAAACAGAAGGAAAAAGGTTTAAACCTTTTTGGTGTGTGTGCTTAAAATAAGGATAAAAGTCTAGTTCATTATCTCCTTAATATAAAAGTCTGGGAAAACAGGAAGCTAGACTGGGGAAACTAAATCCAGCTAGCTCTTTTTTGTTGTTTTTCAAGATGCCCTAACAATAATGCAGCAGGGTGAAAAGATCAGGACCACTTTATACACATTGTGCTAATTACTGCTAGTACTTAAAGTTGTAATTAGCTTATTATACTGCAGAGAACCTAACATGGCATGTCTTTCAAAAAAAATTTCTCTCCAGATCATTAGTGGGAAAGCTAACAACATCTGCTTCAAATAAAATCAACCAATTAGCACAGGCAACTTCGCATAGTTTGCAATCAGAGAATTATATTGTGCCAAGTGCTAATTTCGATGTGAATTCTATCTCCTTCTTATATCCCACACTTATCTGCCAGCACAGCTGGTGTTTAACACCACTGACTTCAGTGAAGTCTCCAAAAACTTATGTTAATTTGAAGTAACCTAATCAGAAGTGTGTAATACAGACTGGGCTTGATCTCAGCTTAATTAAAACTGACCTTGTCATTTCACTGCATATAAAACACCAGTATCTCACCATTTATCACTCAGCTATGATAAATATGCTGCTTATGTGAGAATCAAGGAAGACGAGCTCCATACCAAAGGAGCTATTTTCAGATATCAAAGCTGTAAAATGCCACTCGCCTGTGGCTGCCAGCAAATAATTCAAATAGTTCAGAAAACCCAAAATAATCTCCAAAACCTCCTTCCAAAATTCCCAACCAGGGCACCACTGCCAGACTTTCTCTTTTGGTTCACTATCAGAATCACACATCAAAAGCTGGCTATTGTCACTGACAGTAGATGTGAGCGACAGCTTGCTTTTTAAAATGAAGTTTGTCCTTGTTCAGTTTTGATGCTACAGTTTCCCAAGCAGATGAGGTGAAAAAGATGAACCTGAAAAGTTTTTTGCGGAGAACTCAACATAGCAAAACATAGCAATCAGAAACCAACTTGTAAAGTAATTAATTTCTTTATTGCATTTTATGTTTTAAATCAAATAATGACAATTTAGTGTACTTGAGTGTGTTTATCAGTTACACTTGCTGTCAGGTGGACATGGTTACAGGGTCGAGCTTTAGACATCCAGTGTTATGTTTCCTGTGGAGTTAACGCTGGGGAGTAAGTTTGCAATGTGTGTTTTGATTCAAACTCTGAAGGAGTCTTCCCCTCACCCCTCACCCATCAGATGCCTGATGTTACTCTACTCCCCTGGGATCCCCCAGCAGATCCCTGCAGCAATGCCTCCATGGGCCCCACATCAGAGCCTGCACACGAGCGTAACTACAAGGGCAACTCCTAGCATAGACTTAGCTTATACCAGCAAAAAAGCTAAACCACTTTGCCACTCTGGCTGATATTGACTCACGTAGCAGAAAAAGTACTAATGGAAGCACTTTTCCTGTCAGGGTAACTGCATCAGCGCTGGGGAGACACATGACAGCTTGCCTCAGTGGAACAGTAGTGACCAGCCATGCGTGCAGGCGTAGCCTACTGCAAATGCAAGGTAAATTACACTAATTCAAATCTTTCACCGAGACTGCAGGCAATATAGCTGACCTCATGCTTACTGAGGGCAAAAGTAAGCACAGCCAACTCCCAAAGCTCAGCTGATAGTCATCAGATCCAGTGTAGACGTCTTCAATGTGTGCTGGAGACGTCCGCAGGAGCAAGGTGCTCGCAGCAGAGAGTGGAGGGGGCACAACCGGAGCACCACTCACCTTGAAGCAGAGACCTAAACCAAGCAGATGAACTGAACTTCAAAAATGCCTTCAATATGTAGGTGGAGCTCAGTGTGACTGACTCAAATATGTCCGTCCATGCTGCAGATGGCAAGGTGAGGTGAGATGCACCTGGGCCTTATGCTTGAGCAACTTGTCCTGCCTGCCCTCAGCAACATAAAGCTGCCAGAAACAAACAAACAGACAAACAGACAAACAAAACAAACCCTACCCTTGCACCTAACTTCTATGGCTCTAGGATGAAGGTTTCCAGTTAGATCTGGTCTAGTTTTCTAATTACTGTGGTTCAGTTTCACCTGTTTATAAACTGCTCCCCCTGTACCATGATCTTGTAGCTGGGTCATTTCCTGCTTAGCAGTTCATGTACTTGCAGGAGGTTAAAGATAGTCTCTTCTGGTGGTAGGTATTCAGCTTCTCATTTCAGGTGGGCTTTTTCTGACTTTTCAGCATGTCCAGAATCAGCCTTTCCTCCTCCTCTCTCATATCATAGAATCATAGAATCATAGAATCATACAGGTTGGAAAAGACCTCTAAGATCATCGTGTCCAACCGTCAACCCAACACCACCATGCCCACTACACCATGTCCCTAAGGGCCTCATCTACACGTCTTTTAAATACCTCCAGGGATGGTGACTCCACCACTTCCCTGGGCAGCCTGTTCCAAGGCCTGACCACTCTTTCAGTAAAGAAGTTTCTCCTAATGTTCTATCTAAACCTCCCTTGGTGCAACTTGAGGCCATTTCCTCTTGTCCTATCGCTAGTTACTTGGCAGAAGAGACCAACACCCACCTCGCTACAACCTCCTTTCAGGTAGTTGTAGAGCGCGATGAGGTCTCCCCTCAGCCTCCTCTTCTCCAAGCTAAACAACCCCAGTTCCCTCAGCCGCTCCTCATAAGGCTTGTGCTCCAGGCCCTTCACCAGCTTCGTTGCCCTTCTCTGGACACGCTCCAGCACCTCCATGTCCTTCTTGTAGTGAGGGGCCCAAAACTGAACACAGTATTCAAGGTGCGGCCTCACCAGTGCCGAGTACAGGGGCACGATCACCTCCCTACTCCTGCTGGCCACACTATTTCTGATACAGGCCAGGATGCCGTTGGCCTTCTTGGCCACCTGAGCACACTGCCGGCTCATGTTCAGCCGGCTGTCGACCAGCACCCCCAGGTCCTTTTCCTCTGGGCAGCTTTCCAGCCACTCTTCCCCAAGCCTGTAGCGTTGCCTGGGGTTGTTGTGGCCGAAGTGCAGGACCCGGCACTTGGCCTTGTTGAACCTCATACAGTTGGCCTCGGCCCATCGATCCAGCCTGTCCAGGTCCCTCTGCAGAGCCTTCCTACCCTCGAGCAGATCAACACTCCTGCCCAACTTGGTGTCGTCTGCAAACTTACTGAGGGATTGATAATGATATCATGTGGCTTTTGAAGTTCCTAGTTTAGCATTGGAAAAGACAAGCAGCCTAAGTTACTATGCAAGAAGGAGAGGGATTGTGTGAACAACCTTGTCATATGCAGCGACAGGAATAAATAATGAGTAACAATCATGACCAAAGATACTGTGCTTCCTCTTGGTAGCATCACATTTCTTTCTCATCCTTCTATCTCCAAGACCTCGTGAGTCTGTATGCATACTAATGCAAATTATATTTGTGTGTGAATATATGCACGCATAGGAAACAGGTATAATTCTATTACAGCATGTATCTGTTCTTATATGTGTAAATTTATCATCCCAGGTATTCAATCTATAATAAAAGCTCCCTCTAGAACAATGACTCACACAAAGCAATTGAAAACATATCCAACAGCTCTTTTGAGTGAGGCTGCATATTACACAGACAAGTCAAGTAGGTAACAGTTTATGACAAAACATAAATTAAATTGATCATCATGGACTCATTGTTAGGACTGGATCACTTAGAGAATAAAGCCAAGAACAATTCCTTCCCAAGTTAGACTTCACTGAATACTGTAGGTGGCAAGATAAAAGCAGAGAAACCTGGAAACCTACTCCTAATAAAGACTCTGTGAATACTCTCACAAGGTAAAGAAGCAATAAAAGAAGGTCTAAAAGTTACTTAATATGGCATACTACAATACCAAAGCTACCCCCTAGTCAAGCCTTTTTATGAGGTCTGCCTGGTACAAGCCCTGTATGAAAGGACTGTGAAGCCCAATGCTCCCAGGTTCAGCCATATTTTAAGAAAGCCCTATTGATTAGAAAATGTTTGGAGGGGGTTGTTTGGTCTTAATTACGATTTAGTAGATGCCTTCTTCTTCCTGTACACTACACAGTAATGGGTTTAAGCTAGAAAAGCCCAAAGGTGGGCTACCGTTTACCTCCCTGCACGGGACCATACAAAACATACTCCCACTCCTACCCCAGAGGCATTTGTTCAAAACTGAAGAAAAACAGCTGTGATTGGGTAAGACGATAGTTTTAGAGTTAAATAAAAAACATTTTGTCTCAAATCAACACCTCAGGCCATAATCAGGGGCAAAAAATTATTGTTTCAAAGCTTTTTATAGACTGCTAATTATTATTGTTTATTCATTATTTCTTAAGCAATGGCTACATAGATGGTTTGCAGGAAGAGTGCACATCTGGGAGAGGTTGTACTGTAGGCCAGGTAACCACATTAAGGGTGAGAGAAGCTTAAGAAGTGGCATGGATAAAAGCATGAAGAGATGAATGGGAGAAAGAGATGAATGGGAGAACTTCCTTTATGAAGGAAGTTAGAGTGGAGCAATGAGGGAAAGAGAAGCAGGAAGGGAGTGGTAGGAATAAGAAGTGAAGATGGAAGAACAATAGTGGGGTGGGGGACAATAATTTACTACTCAGGCAAAAAATGTTAAGGTAATTCTCCATGGTTCAAAGAGCAGAGAATTAGCAAACTTTACAGGTTAAAAAAAAAAACCACAACAACCACCTTTCAGCTTTAGCATTAACTTTCCCATCTCATCCACAGCAATGAGCTCTACCTCATTGAGACTCTTGTACCCAGCAGAAAATCTGTTAACAGAGTCAAGTAAATTTTGCATTTTTCTTTTCAAATGTAATTGCCTCCAAGAAAGACTCAGCCATCATCCAGTTGCTGGAGCAAATCTGGACACTTGACCAAAGAAATGGAAAATAACTTAAGGAACATATGAGAATTGACCCTGGAAAGGGATAAAAGTCATGGGCACAGAGGTCTCTTGCTGACAAGAATAGGAAGAGACGTATAACTGAGGGAGTAAAATTCAGGCGAACCCTCCAAAACTGACACCACCACACCCATCTACCCTTTACGCACCCTGTTCTTCCTCTCCGAATATTTGCAAAGTTTAGCAAGCCAAGAGATTTGTCTGGATTCAGATAAAAAGAAAAATAAGCAGACTGTTGGCACTGGTGGAGCTGCCTCACCTCATGCCTCCTTGGTTTCTTCCTTCATATGATGGATTGCAGAGGAAAGAAATGTTGTCTTGCTAAATCAATTGTTTTCTACTTCTTTGAATGTGTAATTGAAAAGAGAAATTGCTGCTAATCATATCTGTAATGATTATAGACATATTAATCCACACATTTTAAAGGATTAAAAAGCATGCATCCTATTTCCAAAGGAAAAAATACAGCTCAGATCCAAATATATCTATATGTATATTTTTATATATATGTATATGAAGATTAAATATATTATACGCTCTATTTATTTCCAGCAGGTATTGAAATCCTTTTCCTGCCTTTTAAGCAAGTAATAAACCCACTATATCATGCACCCTGCTTCTCTCTTCCTCTTCACGTCCCCTCCATATCATCTAACTTCAAGGGAAAGAAATGGCACGGCCTTCCTGTGCCCTCCCACTGAGTTTTTGGAAAGCCTGATCCTAGGTCATGCATTCAGATAACACCTACCAGTCTGGAGCCACATAGAAGATAAGGGTCAAGTGCCCTATTTTGTAGATCCTGTCAAAGCCCACAGCTGAACTAGGTAATAATACAGCATTTGTCGATTTTACCACTAAATACTTAGAACCCTATTTCTAAACAGGTAAGTAACTTTTCACTGTTTCTTTTGAACGTGTGACCTTCAGGTGTGTACAGCTGTTACTTTAGCCCAGAAAAGGAAAGGACTTAGTTTTTCATTTGAATATCTGCAACAGACAGTGACTCAAACCGCTGTGTCTTTACGAAAGAATGGTTTTCATTTCTTGCAAACAGGTATCATAGTCAACTGTGTCACATAACAGAGCATTTCCAGAACACTTCATTCTAAAATCAAGTGCTACATTTACTTGAACTATCTAACGAGAAAATTAAGCCTATTACACAATTTTCAGAACAATAAAATTAAACTCTCTGTGAAATGTATATTGGCAAAGCTGGTTACTTGCCACTTAACTACAGTTAATTAATTGGTGAGTAATATAGTTGTAGGGTATTAGTGAGTTTGGGCAGGAAACCATGTGAATTTAGTCACAGAGATAGCTGGTATCCCTACATCAAGGGACTGCACTAGGTCCACCATCCCACCATAGAGTTAACCCCTAAGTATGACACATACCACAAACCACCACTACCCCTGGAATGTGTCTCACTGGTAGGGGACAAAAATGGGTGCAGAAGCAAAGAACACGTGTCCTTCTGTAACAGATACTGAAGTATGACAATGACACTGAACATGGCCCATGTACTGGGCTTAGGCACAAATTCTCACTCCTGCCATCATGCAGTTTGTCTAAGTGAACCCTTTTATCTTCAGAAAGGATGCAAACTGGTGCACCAGCCAGCTTGGTCATCTGAGATTGCTGCCACGTCCCTTTAATATGCACACTTTTAAAGGAAAGGACCCCGTCACAAGTTTTGAGAAGCACTGCTCTGGGATAGTAACCACCCTGGGAAACCAGGCTCCTCTGCCAGCTGCAGGACCTTCTGAAGGCTCTTTGTAAGACCCTAACCTTAAAAGTGATCTGGGTACCCCTGGATCCCACTGATGCCTGGGAAAACTGAGGGTTTACATCGAGCAAAGTAGCAGAACTATTTTTATTGCTATTTTCAATGATTTCTTAATTAATTAACCACAGCCGTAATAAACGCACTTTAATAACAGCCGCCAGGAGAAATAAAAGGAACTGTGCCTTGACAGGACCAAGCTGAATGGGGTCACACTTTAATTACTCAAGCTTTAAAATATATATTCTTACTGGAGGGAAGTGAAATCATCAAGACCCTAACTCCAGTTCTTTCCACCCCTTTTTCTTCTACAGCTGCCAGTGGAAATCATTCATGTGAAAGTCAGTGGACCCTAGAGCAGTCCTAATCTTTAGGTGATCAGTTCACCAGTATACTCAAATGTCAGGCTGTAAAGGGAGATCATAGTCATTCCACAGCCATGGATTTTCTTGATGAGCCTTCTTTCAACACCTCTTCTCATCCTGAGGAAAATCCACTTGCCTTCACTTTCTAGAGCTAGTCTTCAAGTATTTAAAATCTTTTAAAACCGTAAAAGGCAAAAATCTTAAGCAATATGAATGTAAACATGGGGGCATGGGGGCGGTGGGTAGCACTTCCATGTCTTTTCCTCTGATTTCACATCCCAAACATGCTTTTGATTTAAAAATTCAAGATCATTTGTTGGCCTTGGCAAGGACTGAAGCGTTCTTAATTCTATTGCAGAAATACAAAAATGCCATAGGCAAAGAATTATCTTAAACTGTGAACACTAACAGGAGGCAGATTGGGTGCATGTGTTGCAGGGGGAGATGAATGTCTGAAATTGAACTTTTGAATTGTCAAGCAGAAGCCTGCTAAGTGCTTGCTGCAACCAGTAGGGACTGATCGTAAACCTCGATAACACCTGGACTAGACCAAAGTGGCATGTCCTAAATCCTCCCATTAATAAAAGAGACATGAGGCAGATCCACCAGTTAAAAGGGTGATGATACACTGTGCTTCTGCACATAGACTTTAGATTGGGGGAAAACAAGGGCTTGGTTTTCTGGGAAAAAAAAGGTGCCATAAAAAGCAGGGTTAATGAAAAGAAGACCTGGTTTCAGAGATAAGAAGGAGGTCCAGAAAGAAGGTGAAGAAGATCCTGAGTGGAGGAAAGACTCGGGGAGCAAAACTGGAGATCAGAGAGGTGCAGGGAAATGAATGCTGGGGTTGCCCAGGGACCTTTGGCAGAGACACCTGAGACCAGTAACCGTGAGCAGCATCCCAACACAAATCAACATAACTTTCTGCCCAACCTTCCTGGACCAGCAGCGACCCCCCTGCCAGGTGAACATAGTGCTGTGGGGAGAAGAAATGAGTGAGTGTGTGAGAAAATCAGGTGGGGTAAAAGCTCTGATCTTGTTTATTCTTAAGTAAACCCCAGGATCCAGATCATTTGCTCCATCTCACACGTGGCAAAAATCTTAACCAAAGTTTTTACCAAATGCACATGATTCCGTGGAAATATAATGATGTTGGCTCTGCAGGTGTCCATATCACATCCTTGTAGAGTGCTGAACATAACAAGGATTTGATTCCCGAGCAGCACTGTCATACTGTAAAAAAAGTCAATGCACCACCACATCTCCTCAGTAGCAAGGAGACCATAGGGCTCATACTCTTGTTCAGGAGTTACTTAGTGTGCTGAATGCCTTGAGTTCATCAGACTCATTTTGTATGAACTCATTTTATATGCATTAGCCTTCAGCTTAATCTTGTCATGTGCCTATGAGCGATATGTTTTCATTTATATAGCTTAGCTTATATATAATAGTTTATATTTTGTTTATATACTTTTAGTTTCTATGTCCAAACTTCATTTTTCAGCTGTGTGCAATCTAGGATGTCTTGGTTCCCCAAGAAAGTTTTTCACTCTCTCCCACTTTTAGAGAGTTTCTTGCTCTTTTACTCCATTATTGAATTCAAGTGACTCTAGTGTCCTGCAATAACATGAAATTAGACTGGCAACGCTCACAGCTTTATAGAAATGCATCATTGACCTTCAAGTATCATGACATATTGAAAAGCTTGATGGAAATTATCAAACCTATCAACTCTCAGTTCAATAACACAACATGAAACTGCTCTCCAATGTGATATTGGAGTCTATGTACAAAACTGATGGGAGAAGTCTAAACCCATAGAGTCTGTTCATATAAATACAACTCAGTACAAGTTGAGCTCCGGTACATAACTGTTAAAATTGAGCTTCAGTCAGTTGCTGGCACAACTGATTTTAAAAAGTACAAAGGCAATTCTCCAAATTATATACCCTACTGACAGCTGACTTTCTTGAATTATTCAAAAGCAAAAGCTTTTGGGAATCAATGCATCAAGCTGAACAGAGTTTAAAGGTAGAGTGCTGAAATTGTGAGATTTAAAATGTCTGTAACCTTAAAGTGTATTGTCCCTCTGCCATACCAACAATGCTTGATACAAAAAAGTGTAAGTCAGAGTTGAGGGTATCTGGGTAACTTCTAGTGCATAGACTGCCAGCCTGAGGGTGGGCAGGGTGGTGAGGAGGAGCTGCATACAGCTGTAGCCTGACTTTTCCACTGGCTACCTTTATTTTTGTTTTTAAGAAATCTTTTTCAATATTATTATTTCTCCTTCTACATTCACAGATGCTCGGTTTTATCCTCCAAGTTTTGGCAAAAGAGTTGTGTCTTATCAGAAGCCATAACCTTCCAAGACAGAAAATGTATGTCCAGTTAAGAGACATTCATACAGCTGAGCCCCCTGCAAAGGAATGTAGCGTCTTGGCTTCCAGTCATACCGTGTGAGGACAGCTACAGGAAGGATTGTACTTTAGCAGCACAGAATGTTTATTTTTACAATTTCATATCAAAAAAAAACAATTATCATTGCCCTATAATTATAGGAACACAGTTTTGAGTATGAAGGTATGTAGCATTTGGGAGGAGTTTTATTTCCTTTTGGTACTGCTTTGCCCCCAGGTTCAAAGCTTCTCCGGTGTTTCATGTGTAATTAATTCATGACATTTTAACCAGCCTGTGCTGTTACTAAAACATAATCTCATTCACAGCATACATTTACAAATGACGTGAGGAGTGTGGCCCTGCAGTGATTCAATTTGAAGTTTTACCCCTCTGGGACAGAAAACAATATGCAAAGAAGCAGCAGTGGCAACAACATGTGAACACCATACAGTGGGGATTTACTTGAAGATTTCTTCCTTTTTCTTAAAATATTCTTAGTGCCATAGTCATCAGGTAAATACATTAATTAATGGGTATATTGTCATTGATCTTAAAATACTTAAAATATCTGGCATTGTAAATGACTATAAATAAAAGCAGAAGATAACTTTCTTAGGTTTGAAAAGCATTCGCCCTAACCCTTTACTTTTTACCACAGTAATGGAATTGGAGACCCATGATCCTATGTCTCTGTTTTTTGTGTTCTCACAATCCTATAAATCACCTGCTGCCTGTAACTGCAACAGGTAAAAGGAGAGCTGTACTAGGAGGATGAGGCAGTGCTCTAAGAGCCAGGCCTCTCAGACGGGCCAAGGCTTTTAAGCAGGCAGCAGCCCTTAAAATGCCAGCTCTCTCTTAGGTGACATCCTGTCTGGAGTGACAACTACTGCTGCAATTCCAATCCAGCAGCAGCGGTGAAGCTGCCAACAGGTGCCCGGAGCCAAGGTTTCCTTGCATCTATTGTTGCTTAATGGCAACAAAGATTATTACAAAGGATCTGCCAACATGATAAAATGCTACAATTATCCTAACAGTGTAATACCGATAGACACTTTAGCAAGGGAAGCAAGGGAATCATTCTCCAGAAAAGCTAACCTCAGTACATCACTTACATTTTTCTTTTCTGCAGTTTTTTTTACTCATTAAAGAGAAATAGAATTATAAAAAGACTAGATTTCTCTAGAAAATAAGAATAGATGTACCACAGGGAAGAGCAGCCCAAATATATTTCCTATTTTTCCTTCTTCCTTTGTTTTAGGACCTTTACCTCCCACAGATTATTTTCCTCATTCTCGAGAGACAAGATCATGTTTGGGAAAATATCCAAAGTCTCCCAAAGTTTGGCAATACCTAAATATAGACATTGCCAGGATTCTTTCTGCATTCATGATGATTATATATACAAAGTATTACTTTAATAAAACCTGTTAGGGGCTGCTGAACCCAGTAGCCCAATAGAGGCAGGGCTGCTGCAGCTCCATGCTCCCAGATCCAGCCAGCAGGTAGCATGACTATGTATTCCCGGTAGGTACATGCAAGCACACATGTATATACATGCAAGCCACACAGAACAATATAGACAGAAATACTCAGCACTCACACAGACTCAAACAGCACCAATGTCCTCTCTGGCTGATCAGGATGAAGGTCCATTAATGGGAAATATATCCATATGTATACAATATGGATCCCTCCAATAGCTGGTCTTACACATTCAGTCTATCCAGTTCGTGGATGTCGGATCACAGGTCTCTCCAGCTGCCGACATGTGGTGTGCAAACCCCACACTGGCTGCCGGTACAGACCCCTCACTTCACAGACAGGCACATACAACATTTGCATGCAGACACAGCATGCTCCAGAGACCCTTTCCACTGAATCATTGTGATGGGTGTCACCCTCAGACCATGGGGCTGGTTGCCCTCCCATGGCAGCCCGGGGAGATGTTAGAGAAAGGTATTATTCAGGTTCCCCATTGTCATTGTTCCTCTGTACTTCTATGTGTGTGTGGAGATGAGCTTTTTTTAACGTTACCCAACAAAACCTATTAATGCCATGTCATCAGAACACATAAGGTGGGATAAGCAACAAGAGAGAGAATAAATGCTGTAGGCTGTGACAGAAAAGATGTTCAATACTGCCAGCTGTGTGATGAGTCTGTATTGATCCTACAGAAAGTACATCCATTATACTAGATGCAGTTGGCTCCATGCTGGTAAGTCATTGAGGAGAACGCAATGATATACAAGGATCAATGTGTGCCCCCTTTCTTTTTCCTACATGATAGCACAACAGTATCATACCCTCCCACACCTACTCAGCTCCCCTCCAGCAACACACCTTTACTTCCTAGAAATGATCTTCTCTTTTTCCTCGCACACAGTCCTGATCTTTTTTCTTTTTACTTTTCCCACATCCTTCTAAGACACATGCTTCACTTTGGACTGCTCTGAGAGCTAAGAACTATACGTTACTGTTCCCTCCCTCAGTGCCAGCTGCCCCTGTCTGATCACTAGTAGGCGCTTTCTTTTTTCCATTTGTACTGCAGAATCACGTACAAACCTGGACAAGCTTACGGTACATTTGGCTCTGTACCTAACAGTTATCAACTTGCACCTATCAGCCTCTACCTCAGGAAAAGGCCACAGTATAAACATTATGGCAAAGGTAATTGCTTGTAGGTTTGCAGAACTGTTAGGAATGAAGCAGTTTTGACTTAGCAACTCAAACTTAAGAGAACAGGTAAGAATTTTGAGATGTCTGAGGAAGGAATGATGACTACGATACAAGATGACATAAGAATTCAGATTTTTGTTCAGAGTGAATGATGTAATTTCATGAATAGGTCATTATGCACTGGTCACCATGACTCTTCCCTACTGATGAGACCATAAATACATCATCCACATTCACCAAAATTCAGATATTACATCACATAGTGAGAGAATTAGAGATTTGCTGATTCAAGTGAGTAGAGAATTTATTGCATCTGCTACATATGGTCTTTCCCAATCATGTTATAGGTGTCCGAGTGTTAACCTGGCGGGCATGAAGCAAACTCTGGTCTTATATCTACTAACAATTCTGTATAATTCCAACAGATAAGTAGATATAAAGCCACATCCAGACAGTGGACAGAAGTATTTTGGTTGTGAGATGGACACACACTTGATCGTGTCATGAAGACTGTGATGACAGCATTCAAGAGACAGACTAGATGATATCCTAAGTGTTATTCTTTTGTGAAAAGCGACCCTTCAGTTCTCCTTGGGATGCTGTATTTTCAAAGCTCTTTCTCCACATTTGCCCCCTTTCTGAAATCAAAATTCAAGTTTAAATCAAACAAACATTGATCAAGGCACAAGTTTAAAATTTCCTAAACCAGGTCTTTCTTCCATTGTCAGCCTCAATTCCATTTTAAACTAGTCAGTGTTTCTCACTATTCAAAGAACTTTACTTCTCATAAACAATATGTTTGGAGGGGCATAGAGCTGACATTTTGTTCCCAGAAGAGGCAGGCACATAGACAGGCATATCACTTTGGGGGCTGAGAAAATCATTCCCACTCCACACTCATTCTTTCATTAGTTTTCCTTCTGTGACTGCCAACAACATTGCCAATTAGTGCTAATCATGGTATGGACACCTGTCCACAAGAAAGAAGGCTGAGAACAATTACACAGTCATTTTACAAAGCTCATGGAGCAGCTGTCAAACGGTAATGACTTTCAGTCACTGCTGGCTTTGGCTGTATTGCAACAGGTGGCCCAAAGGTGAAATACCATTTATGCCATTATCTGCTTTCTTAGTTATTCTAGCCTACGTTTTCATTCTTGCCTCTACATTCCACAGCACTTAAGCTTGCAATGAGGATTGACAGCTATAATGTCTATGAATGTGTATTGCATGCTCTTCTACTGAGTGTAAGAACTTTGCAAATGTGAAGAAATTTATATTTCCCAACACTTCAAGAAGATGAAAGGGTAGAGATTTAGGCACAGGGAGTTTTAAAATGGAAATTGGAAACTGTAAACTGGAAGTTTATTTGAGTTTCATGGGAGCTGGTTTTTCATAATCCCTACAGTTATGTAGCACCTGACATGTTCCTAGAATCCTGTTTTTTATGGACATGTTGCAGTGAGCTCAGGTGGTGCCGCTTGTGCCAAAACCTCTGGAAATTAGGAATTATAATCACTTCAAATGTGGAATGAGAAAATGCAGATTGTCCAAGTAGTGGCCAAATGTGAAAATCCTGATTTAAGCAATTTTCCCATCACTGTAAGAGGAACTCTTTGGCAGATACTGAAAATCCCATGCTCCATGACAGTACATCACCAGTTTCACATCAGGAGTGGCCCGTCTCTCCTTGCAGTCCCTTGCCTCAATTACTACACTTTTTTTGACTTTGACAAGTCCTACAGACATCCACTTCCTTACATACCTGACTCATTGCCAGGACAGCTCCATGTATATATTGTATGAGCAGAGATCCTGAGGAAAGATAATGTGCAGGAAGAGTAGGAGAAATTAAGCTTGTGAAGAAAGACTCATTGTGGCCTATGGTAACTACTTACTATTAATTTTTGCTAAGTTAATGCTCTTTCCACAAAGTCTATGTGTGTGATTTCCCATGCTTTTTAAAAAAGTGAAATACAAACCCCTCTCTGCAGAAATCTGCAGGGTCAAAGATATTAGCTGCACTGCACAGATCTCTGAAAATTTAGGTAATGGGGTACGTCTACTATGAATTATCCTCATGGAGTGGGATCTGCACCAGAGAGGGGTGCAGAAGAAGACCCTTTGTCAGGTCGTACTGGTTTCATTCCAGATTCTGAGGTCAGGTACCCCAAGCCTTGCTGCTGCACTCTCCCAGGCCTGACCCCTTTCAGCTCCATCTGCTCCATTCTGGCCATATCTCAGGCCTACCTCTTTCCCATAGCACAGGCTCCATCAGGCAGTGCCCGCTCTCCAGCATGCTCTGCCAGTTCTGTGCTTTCTCCAAGGCTCATCCCAGCCACTTCCTAACAGGCACAAAAAGACCCTTACAGTCAAGTCAGCAGTAGCAGTTTACCGGTCTGAGCAGTCATCTTTTCGGCGGACAAACCATTAACAGTTGTCTTCACGTCGTGCCCTATCACGTTACGTCACGCCGCGTCCTGCCGGCTGTGCCGGGCGCAGCGCATTGGGTCCTCCCTCCCGGGGCCGCTGGCGCTGGCCGTGGTGCTGAATCCTGACCGCCCGCCCCGGGCCGCTGGCGTTGGCCGTGGTGCTGAATCCCGGCCGGCCGCCCCGGGCCGCTGGCGCTGGCCGTGGTGCTGAATCCCGGCCGGCCGCCCCGGGCCGCTGGCGCTGGCCGTGGTGCTGAAGCCACCGCCTTCCGTGGCGCCCTGGATGCCGGCACCCACTGGTCTAAAGGTTGCAGCTGAGACAGCATGAGGCCATACCCCTGCAGGAAAACCATTTCTGAAGCAGTTTCCTGACCATGTCTCTTTCCAAACCTATCAGCCAAGAAGCTGCATGATACGTTTTTGCTCCAGCAGGAGAATGAGAACAACATTTAAGATGAAATTTACTTCAGAAATGCCTCACCCATGTTCTTTCTCTCTAAGACTTGATGGACTTCCAAAAGCCTCATTAAGTTGTCACTTTGTAACCTTCAAGTAACCCATCTGTCAGTCAGATTTGGCTTGAGTTTTCGGCCAGTGAATCTTTATCTCAGTGAATCTGGTGATTTGGGGTCCTATTTGTTAGAGCTGGGCTATTTGACTTCTTGACAACAGAGGTCAAACTACATTACACCACCTTACTCAGGGGCAGGATGATAATCTGTATAAAAGTATTTCATGGCAGAAAAGGAGGTGGGAGAGGTGGCAGGAGGAATGACTGAACTTTTCATGAGGCAGATATGATGCCTAGCTAATCCACAGATAGCTCAGAATTTATGAATCACTAAGTCTATACAAAGCAAGCATGGTGAAAACATAGATATTTAACATCAGCATTAATGTTATCAGTTCTCATAAGTACAGGACAGATTATTCCAACCAATACTATATTTTTTGTTTGGAGTTTGCTAACTGTGCATCATAGCCTGCTGGTTATTAAGAAAACACTGGCACTATCAGTACTCCAAAATGATTCTTAGAAATTTGGTTTTGCTTCACCTTAGATGTGCGTCCTGGTTGCCTATTTCAAAAACCACGGGTGGAGTTAGCAACATCAATCCCTCTGGACAAGAATAGCAGAGAAGCTGACTGATTTTGACAATTAAAAATAGGAAGCAGATTCTTACACCTCCAATTCCTTACTGGATTGCTGACCTTCAGAAACCACTGGACAAATGGACATACCAGAAACCTATTTGCATAGAATACTACAAAAATTAATTGATGCCCTTAGATTCCATCTCAGCCAAAGTACTTAGGCATTTGAGCAGGCTTGTTAAACTCAGTGATACTGCTCAGAAACCGGATACTACACCCAGACCCAAGTACCTTGCTCAGTCAGGATCTTAGACAGGTCTAACTGACAGAAATATAAATTCCATGATAGCCAATGTCCCTTTTGTACTTTCAGCAAAGAGACCTCAAAATCCAGATGATATCGGAAGTATTCTAGAGGCAGCTATGCAGGCATTGTTGAGGTAGAAAAGTTTTCCTTCCTCTACTAAGTTAGTAAAAAATGGAGGATTTCGGTTTCCAAGGCCGCTAGTCTAACTCTGTAATCAAACCCTAAATTCCCTTTTACAAGTGTGTTGGAAACAACAGTTACTTTTACCATATAAAAGACTTCAATGTGCAAGCATGTTTTTAAAGGAGTATATCCCAATTTGGCAAAGCAATAGTGACTGTATTCCTTTAAAATTCAATCAATTCAACCAAATCATCCAATGAATTGGGGGGAAAATGAAAATTGCATGACAGTTGACATGAGCTTTCCAAAATGTGACTGTTGGCTGAAGACCAAAGGAAAAAGTTCTGACAAGCAGTCTGATTTGTTTTAAAAGTTCGGTTATTGCTTTTTCTCTAAATCCTGCTTTGAAACAAAACATTATCAAGCAGAAACAGTAATTTCACAGTTGGCAAGACTTGGCATTCAGCAGCAGTTCTTATAGCACCACAGCAGTACAGAGTCTGACTCATCACTTGTCCTTAGGCAGCACAGGCTCATACTCTTACATCCAGCAGCTTCTCCTTTCTCTTGGTTGGGTAGGAACATTAAGGATCTCAATTTTCCAATGTACTTCAGAGTGGCTTATCAGTATCCTGAATTTATCAAAGGAAAGTTTCGACACCGAGATTGGGTGCACTGAATCATTCAACAATGAGTGGAAAACTGACCAGAGACAAGAGACAGTGATTCTTATAATTGGTTGCTCAAAGACTTCATCCCTTTCTCATACAGCGATGTTTAGGAAGCGGGCCACTTGTTTGCAGGATAAAAACGGTCATTGGCATCTGTTCAGGTGACAGATTTATTTGCAGTGCACAGTTATACTCCAGAAGGAATCAGCCAGGGAGTCAGGCAACAGAGCTTTGAACCACAGCCATATGTCTACGAAAAGAAAAAAAAAAAGGCTTTCCGAGATCTTTCGTCATCACATCGTTTCATGTCAAATTATTTTGTTTGTCCTTTTGAGAGAGATTTTCTCAGATTCTGGGTATTTTCACATGCAAATATGGCTACGTCTGGAACTGCAATGGGAATATCCCTCTTCTGGGAAGGATGAGTTCATTTGATCTCTTCTAGGTCAGCTTTTAGAACTAAGGCATAAAAGTGTGCATTTCTTACAAATGACAATCAAAGGTAGAGGGAAAGCTCAGATGAAGACTTCAGTGTTACGAGGTGAGGTAAAACCAGATAGACAAATTCCATCCTGGATTCTTTAGACTGGAGACACATGGTTTCCAAGCAGACCTAAATCTGCAAAATGTAAAACACACTACAAAAAAAAAACCACCTTTTTAAAACGCAAGGACACTACTGAAACTTCACTTATTAGTAGCAACTCCACTCTCTGTACAACCAGAGCACAAATATGACTATGCAAGGAAAGGCAGAAGCAATAGGATGGCTTCTGTGCTGCTTTCCTGCACAGCATTGAGCGCTTGGCACAAATCAGCTCCTCCAAGTTGAAGCTATTCAACGAGGCCCATCATTCACATTAATTTAAGGGCAAAATTCCCCTTGTCAATAAAGGTCAGAAGATCTGATCATTCTGAATCTGCACGGTTGTTTGGAAAAAATTAGCTTGCTCAGTGCATAACCAAGAAATATTTGAATCATTAACAGCATTACCCTGGTAATAGAAATGTGATTCTTCCCTTTCATGGCTTCCAATACTGAGACAGCTTGCCCCCCCAGCTGAGAAATTCTTTCTAGTTTCTCCCGGTGATGTGCTAAGCTCTTCAGTGTTAAAAACCTATGAACCTAAAAGCACAGAAGGACTGCTGTGAGCTTCCAGTTTGTACTAAAACTCAGCAGCTGAGCAGTGATCATTGGGACCATCAGCATGGCTTTAACAAAGTAAAACAGACCAAAATGGAGGGGAAAAAACTCTCCAGATCTGCAAGTTTGCCTGCAGAGAGCCCTGAAACGATAGCACACTGAAGTAAACGATGCCTTTCTTCTTGAAATTACTGCAAGCTGGCCTTATTCAGAATATGAGAAACACTACAGAAAAAATAAAAAGATGGCACTCCACAAAATAATAACACACAGTGCAGAAAATTAGGGGAAAAAAAGTTACAATCACATTCTAACCACATGTTCCTCTTTGATACAACAAATAACTTCCATTTTCAACAATAGGAGTTTCTCACAAACAACAAATGCAAAACAGGCCCCAGTCTGCTGAGAAATTGGTGTGGATGGAAAACACAGATTACAGGCAACAGTAAAATATATTTCTAGTGATAGCTCACTTTTCTTCTGCTGTTCTGGTTCAGAGTCAGGATATATGTCTCTGTATCTCTTCCTCTTCCCTTGTTCTTTTAGGGAAAAACATATTTTCCAATTTTTCTATATTGAAATTCAAATTCAAAATACACACATTTGGCACCTTGAAAATTCTGACCTTTCAAAGTTTTTGGACAGAAAAGTGGAAAATCTCAGCTTTTTCACAATAGAGCACTAAAAATGCATATAGGAAATAATGGAAGTCATTATCAGAATACTTCAGCTTACTGTTTATACTTCTAGAATGCAAACATATAAAATGAAAGCAAATTATGCCTTGATAATAAATAGTACCTATTTCAACAAAACTCATGGTTTCCATCAGATCTTTTAATTCCATTTTAAAAATCTAGCTCTAGATTCACAGTGTTACCATGCGCACAGTTCATAATGAATATTGTGATCTAAAGGGGCACAACTGAATTAAAAATCCTCGGATCAAAAGTCTGCAGATTATGCTTGGATCTTCCCTGTCCCACAGACAACCCTGCAGTCAGAAACATGTTAGCTTTCTCCCTAGGGAGATGTCAAAGTCTGGACAGAGCTATTCAGGAACAAAGGCAGCTCTCTTCGGAAGACAAGTGTGTAAGCCAGCTCTCCCCTGTACTTGCTCAAGCTCTTACGTTGTTTTTTTTTCAACCCTGAGCATGGCTACTCCCAGAAGTTGCTTTGCAGTATAGCCAAGGAGACCTCTACTCCCCGTCTTTGAAATGCCCTGTTCATCTGCTCTGAAGAGGATGCAGCTTCATCACTGCACAGTAAATACCAGGTTGAGAGCAGCAGATGAGACACTCCACAGCCCAGCTATGAGAGCTGAGACTTCAGACCTAAAAGGACATAATTTTTCCAATGTGAAAACTTTTCCAAAGTTTTCTTTTTAATTTTAACTTTTTCCATAGTCCCACACTTGTTTCACCTTTGCATGTAGCCAGTTACATTCCTGAGTCTAAAGAAGACATGTTGCAAAATCTATGGTGTCAACACAGCACAAGATATCCAGACTTAACTAAAGAATAAAATCTCTTTCCCTTTATATTTATTAAAAAGCTTAGGAAATATTCCAAGTAGCTTTAGGCTTTAGAAATTTTCTCAGAAGCTACCTGAAACGTTGAACCCCCACTCAGTATTACAGTGCCTTTGAGTGTGTCATTTTTAATGATTTATAATTTAAAGGTCCCCACTATCTCACAAGATTTAACCTTATTTTGTTTTTCATTAAGTCATTCAGACATTTCCTGCCTTGCATGGTGTTAGACTAGACTGAACTGTCAAATCTTCTCTGGTCACATTTTCCACTCTGCTTTATTCCAAGAAATGCTTGATCATGTTATGACATGCCTGTGACTACTAATGTGATGAGGAAAAAAGGAGAAAGGATTCATCTGCTAACAGGAGAGACCAACACAGAAGAGTAACTGAAAAGTTACTAAGTAAAGAAATCTGTAACAGAACAAGTATAATTGAAGAGAAAGCTTTTTGAAAAGTTAGACATGAAGAAAAATTTATTATTATGAAATTTTCCTGTTTCAACATTTCATTACTAGTCCCTTGTGGCTATCCATACAATTGCTTAGAGACCATACTTTGTTATGGATAACTTGGCTCTTGGTTCAATAAATCGTAATAATTTGATTCCAGTCATAAGCATTTAATATAACAGATTAAACTATTCCAAAAGCGTACTGATACAAATATAAAGAAAATTATTTGCCATTTATACATTTGCCATCAACATTAAAAAAGAGCTACAAGGGCTTTTTAAAGTTTTATGGTTGTCTTTAAAAAGATGCCATTAGTGAGCCCATATATCATACATTAATTGTGATCCCTATTCAGTCTTCTAAGGTGAAGTTTTAAATATAGGTCCATACCAAGATTTATAATTTTTGTCCATAAAGTCTGCAGATTACAGAGATTGGTGGAGTAGCAAATAATGAGGAAGATGCTTGCTCTTACAGAAGGATTTCAATTGCATGGCGCCAATGCATTGAAAAAAATATCTTGAAATATGACAAAGTGTGGGATGCAGATCCCACCTGCTGGATAGGAACACAGAATCCAGGGATGGTACATGGGAGTTGTCAGACTGAGCAGCGTGAAGGGCTGCTTTAGTCCTTGACATCAAAAAAGGGGGGATGTCAAACAGTAGAGAAGGGATTTTGCCACTGTACAGGGGGCTGGCCAGTTGGGAATACTAGGCCTGGTTCAGTTTTCCACAGTGATGTGGTCTGAGTTGTCCTCAGTGATGTGGAGCATGTGCACAGGAAGACAGGAAAAAGAACCAAGGCCTTGAGAGCAAAGTTTGTATTATAAGCCTTATGAGCTTAAAATATACCTTATGAAAGACAAAACAGAGAGGAGGTAGGCCTGAAGGGCAAACAAAGAACAGACCTGGTAGAGGACAACTCTTTAGCCTTGCCAACAAAGAAACTGTTGACTAGAGATAGTGTCAGACAAATTCCACTTCGAAGTAAGATCCCACTTGCCAGCGCTGAGAGGTAATTAACTATCAGAACAGCTTATCTTTAAAATGAGATGTGCTGGGTTTACATATTACGTGATGAAACAAGAGGTGTGATGAACGTCCAAGGTGATGCTTTCTAGTCTTGGAAATTGTGTTCATTCCCACATTTCAATGGGAAAAGCAGAACCAGCGATAATAACCTTGTTGGAAAACACACACAAATGGCATTGTTGGACATTTATAAGAGAGTTGTCCAAGCAAAGTACATAAGTAGGCGGCCAGGCAGGGAGAAGCAGACAGACTCAGCACTGTGGTCTGAACTTGATGTCTCCCAGTAAGTGCTAAGAGCTTCAACACAAATTTTCAAATCACAGCCTGCAAGATGAGGTATTAGAGGACCATATTCCAAGACACAGCAGCAACAGACTAGAAGGTTCCCAGTGGAAAGGTCCAAGGGTATGATAAAGTGTCATTCCTGCTTTGTCCTCAGCATCTGCAGAACATTAAACCGATTGTTTCTAATCAAATCTTCTACTTCACCTGGACAGAACAGTCATCCTGGGTTTTATCCTAGTCTTTTACACCTACACAGGGACATTGAAGATAAATGACCTTTGGCAAACATTTTTGCACTGAGTTCATCTTGGATGTAACACTCTGATACCTCTCAGAATTTCAATGAAGACATGAATATGAAATCCAGACTGAAATAACGTTGCTGGGGTTACGATACAAATTAATTTGGGCCAATTTTAACCTCATTTTTATATATGGCAAAAACAACCAAGGAGAGTCCCAGGAACATGATCCAGGCTGAACTATTATTGTAAGCTCTTTGGGAGAAGGATTTTCTTTTGCTAAAATTACGTCCTGTAACCTGATTGTTGTCTTATTACTGCCAATCAGAAGAACAATAATAACACTGAGTCTCCCTTACCATTGATCAACTTTAACTATTAACATAGTAAGGTCTTCACTGAAAATAAGATTACAAAACTCTTATAAGCAGGGTTCCACAACATGTGGGCTTAAAACCTGAGTGTTGTCCTATAAATCATTTTTAAGTGTTCTCAGTTATCACACTTTTATTGTTACCCTGGATTAGCCAGAAGATAGTCCCAGGAGACACTGGCAGGGAGAGATGCATATGCAACTCTAGCACAAAGCAAGCAGGTTTCTTATCTTCTGAGCAAGGTTCAGGCAAAGATCCTCCAGTTGGGATTCATCTCATGGAGCCTGAGATGATAGCTGCAGCACAGATGTCCATCTCTAACCCAGTTGCCCCTTCTCTGCAGTCCTTCCAGGACAAGATTCCTCTGTCTACATGAAATAGCTGCTTGACTCACACCACAGAAGTGCTTACTTTTCATTTCTGACTGCAAAGAGAGCTGATGGTGATGGGTAAACACCATGTACGTGTACTGTAAACGTCTGTATTTGATTAGATGAATCCCATGCCTTGTGACCTTTGGGTTTATTCTTTCAGATTTCTCTTCAAACATGGTCCCAGGGCTAGGGGAGTGCAAATGTCACCAGCCCAAGAGAACACAGGGGAAGCAGAGTAATTCTGAAACAGCTCTACAATAAATAATTGCCCCAGCCATACCTGCTTCTGTTTAGGAGTAGTATATTTTCCTGCTGACCTTTCCCAACACAAAATGTAACAAATTCTGCCCTGGCTTCTCTGTGCTAGCAAATTTGGCTTGTACTTAGGTATCTCTGTTTCTACATCTAGGAATAATACTGATTTTTTTTTTTTTAACCAGACTGTGCAAACAAATGTTCACAGTCATATGTAGCATGGGCCCAAGGAGCCAAGTATTTAGCACCTTCATCCTGTGACCTTCAGTGAAAATGAAAATGCTCACCGCCTTGCAACAGATGCCAACCAGCTCAGCCATACCCACACTGCTTTTATTGCATTCTTATATTAAACCCAGAGTAGGGTTTAGTAAAAAATGAAATTTTGTTAAGGAATGTTTAAGCTGCAAGTGGGATTTTATTTTTAAAAACAATATAAATATCAATGATCCAAGGATACAAAGGTATAAGGCACAATGCCCATGTCTTAGCAAAGGAAATAGGAACAGATGACACTAAATATGCTATAGGCTCTTAGTTATAGGAGTGTGCCAACAACACAATGTGTTACTGCACAGGAAGCCTGAGTTCAGAAGCAACAAGAGCTTGTTGAAACTGTTCAGCTGAAATGGTGTTCCAGAGAAAATAGCTTTTTGACAAAACAGACCTTTTTGCAAAAAAAAAAAAAACAACTTTCATTTTAAATTTAAAATACATCACAAATGAAAAATTGTTCTCTAATCAGAAAAGAAACAGGTTTTGGTGGGCTGCCAAAAATCAAAGGGATGGGGGAATGTTGCGCTTATTTGTTTCCTGGCTTGAAGGCTTTTCTTGTCAGTGATGCTACAGAAATCCAAAATGTTATCATTTTTCAGCTTTTCATTTTTGGCAAGTTTCTGCCCTGGCAATTTGCTTTCATCACAACATTTCAACAGGAAAAGGTTAATCTTCAAAAAGCTCTTGCAACATTTGTATAGCCTCCTCCTTTCTCTTGTTACTGGATACCACAGTAGTACCTAACACTTAAACCAGTAACAGCACCAAAGGAAAAATGCTGTGTATTGTTTTTCTTCTAACTACTTGCAATCATGGACGATTCCACATGGAATTACAAATAAAGCAGTCTTTAATTAACTACATTTGAAATATACCCTGTTCTCAGGAGCTCCGCTCAGCACAAAAAGATGAAAAAAGCCCAAAAAAGGCTTCTTCATGTTACTTTGTGAACCTAAAGGAACAGTGCACCTCCTGCCTCTGTGTATATATCGTATTTTCTAGGTCTTATACTACATTCTGCTATTTCCAATTCCTCCAGAAAAGCAGCAGTTTGCAGCACCTTTATAAAGGCTAAATTTAGCTCCCTGAGCCCACTTCCTGAGCTGGTTGGACCCGAACCACCTCTGAATGAGGAACAGGCAACGGCAATAACACAGGCCATGCGCTCACGCAAGACACGTAAGCTCAGCCATAACATTGTGCCCACGTGGCTTTCGCATGTGGGCTGGCAAGAGCACAGGCCTCTCAGTTCAAGTCTGTGAAGAAATCCCCAAAATCAAGGGGTGTGGGTGGCTGAGCCCCGCCCTTTCCCACCGCCATCCCATCCATGGGTCTCCAGCTCCTGGGGCAGCTTTGTAGGAGGGGGGCCCTGCTGTTTACTGCCCGTTTCTCTACTCACGGTGCTCAGCCCGCTCCCCTGAGTGTCAGAGAAAGCCTACTGGATAGGGATATTAACTAAGCATTATTTGTAAAAATATGGGAAACGTGTTTACTAACTATAGGTAGCCAGTTATAACAATGGAGACCATGTCTGTGCATCACTGGAATATATCATATGCTCAGTTGTAATGTATAACATCTCAGTTATTGCAGGGGGCGGGGGGAAAGTCATGCATATGTTCATGTGCGTGTGTGCGCGTGTGTGTGTGTGTGTGTGTGGTTTTTTCTTGGGTTTTTTATTTGAAACCTGTTGTCTAAGAGTATGTTTAATTGTATGGTAGCAATTATTCTGCCTGCTGTGGAAGTGACAAAGATACATTCAGATGAGGAGGCAGTATCTTCTGAAAATAAATGCATTAACAATCTTGATTTCATAATCCTTACAATGAGAAAAACTTAATGGCCTAAGTGCCGGTGACAGGAAATGAATATATACAAAATAGGGATGGTGCAACTAGAGACAGTGTATCATCTAGTTAATACTCAAACTGAATCAGCAAAAAGGAGATACAAGAAAAGCATTCTGACCTTCTACATTCCCAGAATGGTCACACTACACCTGTGAGAAGATACTGTACCATCATTTTTTTTTTCCCAGTGAACAGCAGTGTTCATTGTTTCCGGAATAAAAAAAAAAAGCAGATTCAATAAGAAAATCTTATTTTTCTTTTTTTCATTTTCATAGATTAATTCTATTTTTTTGAAAAACCATGAAAAAGAATTTTTTCTGTTGAAGAAGTTGCAAAATGATTTGCAAGCATTTCCTCAAAGACAATTTAGGAAAAAAAATAATAAAAATCAATCTGTTTGCAGGCTCTGATTAAGTTACTGTTTCCAGGGGCAGCATTTTCAAGATTAAAATGAAAAATGTCATTTAGAGCCCCAGCCATGACAGAGATATGATCCCATTATTGTAGCTTGCCTGGCCCACTCAGGGCTCTAAATCACCGGTGCGTAGATTCCCTGCAGAATGCTAAATGATAAGGAGCATTAAGGAAAGAGGTCGCCAGTTTGAAGTCAGTTGCCTGCTGTTCCAGGATTAGTTGCTTGAACCTCCACAGTATCCTTTTAACTGGGCCTAGGGCTTCCTTGCAATCCTTCCACCAAGAAAGAATCCTCCCACCAAGAAAGAATCCTCCCTTTGATCTGTTAAGCCTACGGGTTCTAAAATTGCCCCATACTTAGGATATCTCCTAAGTTGGGGGATGCCGGGCAGCCACAGCTCCTCTGCTGTTCCTGACACACATGGCAGGTCCCTTCCATGGAAGGATTCAAATAATGGACTTTTCCAATGTAATAGGATTATGGGATTTTTTTTAGTGTCCTCCTGTGATTCTATCAGGCATTAGGTGGAGATACAGCTAAAAACCAACTGAGCTTTTAAGCTGGGACTGTGGATCTCTGAATTCTCACAAATATACTTACTGCATATTTATAAGATAGCTTTAAAGAAGTGAGTCAACAAAATCTAGCTCTGGTGTGCTTATTATGATGGGCTGATTTTAAAAAAAAAAGGGCTGAGAGACAACCTGAGGACTGGAAAGCATATTGTACAGAAATGAATAGGTCTGTTTAGACAAGTAGATACAAGGTGCATTTGTGATGATTTTCTTCTATTTGGGCCTAGGCACGTTTTCTTTCCACAAAGGGGCATATATTCTTTTATTCTCTGCTTCATTCAAGTAGTTGTGAACCCAACTTGTCCTTAGTATTGTGTGACAGCCTGCTGAGGAAATGACCGCAAAATAATGAGGGATGGGATTCAGCGAAATATTGCTCATATTTATACTGCCGTTCAGATCTGCACAAAGGCTCCGCAATAGCAGCAGCATTCTGCTGATCTACTGATTTTCTTCTATGTAGACCCCGCAGAGGCACAATAACAAGAGAAAAATAATAAAGAAGCCATTTAAAGATTTGCGACTGTGCGTGGTATGAATGTTTCTTTAAATGAGGCAGACCATGAGAACGTAATGTGTCCATACAGTGCTGCATTTCATCCGCTCAGAGAAAAATAATTCATGAAGAGAGCATTTCAAATCTATTAAAATATTCCCACTTCCTCTTCTACCAGCTTCGGTTAAGAATAGCAAGAAAGATTAAAGATTTAATGGATGTCGAGATTGAACTTGCTGTCCTTTTCAGACCCTCCTGAACAGAGCTGAAGGCCATCGCTCGTGCTATGCATTAACACTGTCTAAATAAGCTTCCTATATTACGCCTGACTTTTGGATTAACAAAGGCTTTCAGTCCCTAAGGCTCTGTACCCCAAAACATGAAAACATGGCATTATTTTCTTGTTTTCAACAGCAAAAATATACCCTGATTTATTCCCCTCTTCAGCCTGGGGAATTCAATTTTTAAAAGCTGCATTTCCAGATTTTGCAGAACTGGGAAAAGCTCTCAGGAGTGTAGGTATTCTTCCATCTCCCACCAAGGCATGAGATTCAACTGGAATGTGAAGTTTTCAAATTTTTAAAAAAATGTCAGCATATTCAGGACCCTGAAATATTCTGATCTGAAATTTAAAAGCTGGATATCACCCCAGCAAGTTCTGTCTCCACAGGACTCAACAGACTGCCG
Source organism: Calonectris borealis (assembly GCF_964195595.1). Taxonomy (NCBI): domain Eukaryota; kingdom Metazoa; phylum Chordata; class Aves; order Procellariiformes; family Procellariidae; genus Calonectris; species Calonectris borealis. The sequence continues at coordinate 130,971,954 of NC_134312.1, forward strand.
TCACATTGTCCAAGCCAGCCAGGGAGGCCACTTCCACAGAATAAGGAGTATAACATCCCCCTGAACTCCTTTCTCAAGGCAGGCTTTGCTGGACTTTCAAACTCATGGCAATTCAATCTGGAGCAAATCCCAAAAGCAGAAACCTTCCTGTAATTCACTGAAAATACATCAAAGAAGAGATGCATCTTTAAAGCATTCAGATTTTACAAATGGGCATTTTTCAACAAAGACATGCTTTGTCAGGGAATTCCTGGCCAGCTCTAATCAGGAGTGCATCTGGGAACCAAACGTTTTGTCAGATTTATGGGCAAGATGAATTTAGCCAAGGAACGAAAGAGACGTGACACTCTGATCAGTGATCCAGAAGATCAAAGGACATGGCAAATCAGAAGAGGATGGAATTAACCAGTGAAACTCTTTGCTTGCAATTAAACCAATTTAGCATCACATCTGATGAGACTTTCTACAAAACACAGTGTTTACCAGTGATAAATACAGTTCTGGACTAAAGGGGCTATAGTGCAGGGAGCAGAGGAGACCTATGCAACCGTAATCACAGCACGTGATTTGGAGTACACCCTATGTGGACCAGAGGCAATGGGGAGAAAGTAGGGATTATAATCCCTCCTTTTCCACTATCAGTTCAATACTTGATTACCAATGCATGAGAGTATTTATCCTCAAGAAATTTTGCTTGCAAAGACAGTTTCAAAACCAAACCAAACAAACAGGACCCTATGGGTCCTGGAGAGCAGCCACAGTTCAACCGGACAGTAAATTTAATTCCTCAAAAGTCATGTTGTTTACATTAAGTCTCCGCATCAACCTCTAGGAAAAAAGAAAATAGAAAACTGAGGTCCCCAGGTCATTATTTACAGGAAAGCACAGTGTTAACAGGCAATAGTTCAATTCCTCCTCTGAGCAAGAGGATTTGAACAACGTATCCTATTTTTCCAGCCACTAAACGATTGACACTTCTGGCATAAGACTGAAGATGTGGTTTCAAACCCCCTCAAGCAGAAGAGGAACTGAACTTGGCTAGGTGGCTGCCTGGCTGGGTGACTGCCCTGGTAGCCGAGTGACCATACAACAGAGAGGATTTTGGCTCTTACTGCTCCAACGGCACCCCAACCCTAAAGCTTCAGCCTCCTTCTCAATAAATAAGGCTCCAAAACAACCCTCTTCGCCAGCACTCCCCTTGCCTGCCCCGCACCACCAGCTCCATGCTCCCAGCTTTCGCACAGTGCCGCCCGGCTCCCTCTGCCTGAGCCCAAGCCACCACCTGGCAGCTGGTTACAACGATTTCTCGGTCTGGAGATAAATCCCTCTGTGGAGGTACTTGCCTGAGCCACAGGATAAATGTTTCCACTCAGATGTTTTTTAGTTGCCCGAAACTACTTGCCTCAAATCAGTGGCCCTGCCATAAATTCACAGGTTAAAGAATACTAGTCTGAAATTTTCCCCATTCCGACAGTGGTTCAAGAATTGAATTATACCAACCAAACACTAGACCTACTAGCTTGGGGGGAACAAAACACTTAATTTCAAGATAAAATACTCCTTGCTTAAAATACATGTTTAAATATTTTCCCACATGGAATGTCTGATGCACTGGCACTGCTGGCACATCTGCAAATTAAAAATGGGTTCTTAGCAAAAAAAAAGAATTATGTAAACGGCAATTTCTATTTAAATTGAGCATTCAACCAATTATCAATTGTCATGAGGGCCTGAGGGGACATACAGAGACAGGGAGTTAGTGTGCATTTTTCTTGCTTTTTTCCCAGCCTTCAGAATGACACAATGTCTTTCGCAATGTGCTCTGTAACTGGGAAGTCTGGTATCTGAAGTGCGAGGAGTAGTCTACTTTTCAGCCAGCTATTTAGCAATTCTGGCACTCTGGGACCTTCCGGATCCCAATATTCACAGGTACCAAGTCTCTGGTTTGTCACCTCTGGAACAAAGGGAGCTTTGTACTGAACTGGGTATGAACAATTGTAATATGTGATGTGTAGTAACTGGTAGCTGCAAAGCCTGTGCCATCTGGAGAGGCACGGATTTACACAAGCTTTTTGTGGAAGCAGAACGAAGGGAAAATTTCACTGTAGGAATAAAGCTGAATCTGCACAGGCATGCAGGATTCAGATGAGCCTTGCAAGAGAAATGCCTCGTATGAATGTTTGTAATTAAGAGACAGTGCATTACAAGCCCTCACAGATACTGCTGTCACATACTCTGAGATGGACCCAGTTTGAAGCAGCAAGTACATACTCACCTGCTGGCTGATGGAAATGACTGACTCTGGGGGACAGACAGTAAAATCAATTATCAACACATCTCCTGTGTTGCTGCTACCCGCACAGCTACCGGCAGGCTACCGGCAGACTTGGAAAACCAAGAAAGTTTGGGCTTGATTTTAACATGTTCATATGGACTACCTTTATCTGTCACTGTGTAAAAAAACTTTAAAAAGAAAAATCACTGCTCCGTTTTCAAAAACAGACTTAAAAGTAATGTTTAAATCCTATCAACACACCTTCTCCTGACTGCCTGTTTCCATTTATTGCATCTCCTCTCACCAACACTGCACCTACTTTAACCCATATAAATGTCCCTTGGGCAACAACAGTTTGGGGAATCAATATATTAACAGTTTATTAATTCTGGTTGATTTCTTTTATGTATTTAATATCAAGATACAGACCCCTTTTTGACTTCAAGGGGGTTGGTTACTCTCCTGTTTATTTTACCTCCACTCTGGCCAAACACTGGATATTGACAGTGAGCTGAAAATGAAAGATTGATGGAGACTCATGTCTTCTGTTCCTGTTAGCTATGGGTCTATCCCTGTTATTCTTATTCCTATTAACACCTGCCATCTAGCCACCTCCTAGAGGAGTGCAGTTCTGCAGGGGACCGACGAAAGCAAGGGACATTATAAAAGCGATAAGGCTTTCTGGAGCAGAAAGAACAGGCCAAGAACATGTATCGAGACACCAAAGATGAACCGACCATACTTAAAATAATGTTGCCTGGCAGAAAGGAAACAGGAATAAGGAAAGGGATGAGGGAGGGTGGAGGACACCGCACGGGCAGCTGCCAGCTGCTGCTCTCACCGCAGCCTCCCCTGGCTCCGAGGGAGCGTGGGAGAAGCCACAAGGCGTGAATGTGCACATCACCAGCGCTGCAGAGGGAAGGAAAAGTATGTAAGACAGTGTCTAGTGGGGATGCAATCCCTCCCTGGAAAATCCCTCCCTGCCTGAAAAATAGCATGCAGGTGTTTCTCTGTTCGGCACAGAGCTGGGGGCCTCTCATGTTGTCTGCAAAGGGTGGCTGCATTGAGAAACAGCTGAGAGAGGTGGCGGCTGCTTGCTTCATCTGTCATGGGTCACCAAAGGGGGCCAAGCTGTGAACAAGCCAGCTCAAAACGCATGCGGTCTGGGAAAAGCCACGCTTCCACTCCCAGCACGTCATGGGGAACCACTCTGGTCCTCATGTGGAGGGATTGAGGGACCGTGCGCTTGGTGCTGCCAAGCTGGGGTAGCCCTCCCTGCAGTCACACCTCCGACAGCAGCCACACCAGCCAGCGCTGCACCCAGGGACGTGCCGGCGACGACCAAGTGAGAGCAGGTGGTGCAAGCTCAGGGGCCGTGGGGAGCTCAGGCGTAGGCAGCTGGAGGGCTGCATCCCCCGCTCCCAGCCCAGGGTTGCCCAGCAGGAGAGGCTCAACCAGGGCTGCAGACAGCACCTGCAAACAAACCTGCTGCCTCACACGCACACATAAAGGCAAGCTGATGCTGATGACATTTGCTTATTCACAGCTGGGGGAGCTTAATCAAAAGACAACAAGAAATGCTGTTCAGTTTTGCTTTTTATTCCCTTCAGTGCCATTCCACTTACTTTAAAAATAGATGTCATAGCAAAGATTTATGTTTAATGCTCTGCTTGTCACAGAGGGAAGGAGAAGTGAGCTGCTGAGAAGTAAGAGACTCTGGGAGTGGGGAGGGGGATTTATCCAGGGATGAAGACTTTTGGGACTAGATCCATCTTGAACTAATTTAACTACAACTGAAGGCGTTACTCTGCGCTTGCTCACTACACAGATCATTCCGCGCACCAGACCCTTTTTCAGCAAGACTGTGGGGAAGAGTGAAATCAGTCTCCAGAGGAAACCAGGTGAAGGGGAAGGAGGGAAAGCGTCCAGTTCCATCTGTCTTTAGGCAATTTTACCAGTGGAACCGTTTCAGTAGAAGGACATTATGTATTTCTCCTGTATAATAACTGAGAGCTGTTACTTACCAGTGGCTTGCTGCTAATGAAATACATGTAGCAGTGAAATACATGTAACAGTGATTTTAAGCAATCTGATAATAAATGTAAACATTTTTAATTTCTGTTACGCACCTGAAGACCCACTCCAGTTCCTTTGTTCTCCCTTGAGACCAGTTACAGCAGTGCCCACAACACAGTATGTCCCATCCAGTAAAAGGGCTCGGGCACTCAGTGAAGACTGCTGAGGACATGCTATTGTTCACTTTCCTGTATTTATATCTTTCTATTTCATCCCTCTTGCATGCATTTTTGCAAACTTTTCCCCACTTTGGATTTCATCTCAGCTGCATGCTGATGAGACAATATTTCAGTTCCCCCCTGTTCATTCTGGAGGTGATTTCCTTGCATTACACTGCCAGTTTCATCCACATTTTCAAGAACACAGTGTGGAGCAGATTACCCAGAAATCTCCAGCTCTCGCCTCGGGCAAGACTGGTCGTGTTTGTCACAGCCTACCTGTGAAGTCCAGATAAGCCTCTCCTCGCTGTTCAAAACAGCACATTTCCTCAGGTACACTAATGGCCAACGACAGTTCGCCTGTGGTCTATTTCAGACAATTCTGCCCTAAAATATATTTCCCACCGGCCTTGTTTTGACTCATGAATGCAAGTTGCTACTGAGCCAATGCTCTCTGCCAGTGTAATACTCCAAAACAGATACTGCAAGCAATAAAGGAGTTATGGAAGGCTTCAAAATAGAAGCTTTGGGAAAAAGATCTATGGATCATGCAGGCTTTACAGAACCCGTGAAGGATATGTTTTTTAATGAGATACCCTAAACTTAAGATGCTAACTGGGAAGCCTGTGAGCTCCCTGGTCTGGCTTCCGTACCTATCATAAATGTAATATCTACCAAGCGGGTTGTGCTGTACCTTATTCTCTTGTTCTGTCTGCAGGATTGTTGCTAATTTTATTTTAGTATGCTTCTGGGCTAGTTTAATAGACAACTTGTACCTACAAAAATATGTATGAAAGAGCTCAAAGTGGCTGGTGTTCATGAAGAGTAGGAAAAAGCTACAGTGTCGTGGTTTCCTTCTGATCCTTGGGAGTAGTGCTGACTGAGTGTGAGAAGGCAAAAAATTTAATGGGAGAATTGACCCTTACCTCTATTTAAAAGACAAACAAATGTCATCTCTTCGGGCAATACTGCCTTTTCTTATGGACTATTGTAAACAAGTTGCTGATTCCTCCCATCCGCTCGTCTAAAAAAAGTTGTGATATTATACTAAAAACTACCACAAACTGGGTCACTTACTGACCAGCAAGGGAAAAAATGCACCTTGTTCCCCAAGGGTACCGCATAGTTATGCGACCTGCTTTGCATGGTTAGCTTTCACAAACCACCAAGTGACGCCCCTTCTCTTTTCTGCACCATCCGGAAGACTTTTATCTCCATACATCTCTCCTGCTGCAGTGGGAATAAAAGCAACTCAGTGGCACAAAGTCAGAATCCAAAGTTGAGACGGGCAAAGCACAGCCTAAAGCAACTTCACCTCTGTTTCCATTACAACTCTGTGAAGCAAAGTCATCAAAGCAGCACTAATACGACCACCCAACTCGAGGTGTACGGCGTATGGCTCCACTCATGTGAATGCTCTGTGCTCTGAGACTGCACAAGGACGTGTCATCTGAGGACCTGAATGAAATGAAAATAAGCAAAAGATCCCAGCTAGCTCTGCTCGTTTTCCTGCAGACTTGCATCCCCTGAACACTCAGCCCCCTGCCTCTGGGCTCTCCAGAAGAGATTTAGCTTGGGGCCGTGGTTTTCTGCTTTGGGGCTTTTTCTGGGGAAGGGCAGCTCTAAACTAAAACATCAGTGTTGTGGGACAGGACCGCCTGCCGAATCAGCCCTTGCCGCCTCCTTTGCCCGGCCTCTCCTGCCAGCTTCTTAGCCTCCCCCAGACACATCCAGCCCCCTGGGAGGGAGGAGGGCTTTCCACCATCTCCTGGGACAGGGCTTCCCCCAGGGAAAGAAAAGCAGAGGAAGCTGAGCCCCAGCCAGCCAGGGGAAAGGAGCTGCTGCCGACAGTCCAGGAGGATGCGGGGGGAAGAAGAGATCCCCTGTCACACCCAGTGGCTCCTCGCCACCAGTCACTGTCCCCCGTGCCACCCACAGGCCCCCTGGCTGCCCCCACCCCTCTGGGCACTCTGCTCCCACCAGGGGAGAAGAGCATGTACGAATTTGAACTTTACAGCACCGAATACCTCGGGCCAGATGAATCGAAACAACAAAAAGCAGGGAGAGTTTCCCCACTCTCAGGGAAAATTTAGCCTCTCACCGAAGAATTAAGGCCAAGAGTAAGGGTGAGGCTGGGAGTAAGGAGAGGAAATTTGGATGCAGCCAGGGAAGCACAGAGAAGCTATTAAAACCACACCACCACTAGACTTTCCTTCAGCTAAAATTTTCCCCTGACCAGCAAATGCCCCAAGCGCCAGAGAACAGATGCAAGCGAGTGGATCCCAGCTGCTGCATTGTCCTGCAGAGAGCGGGGAGGTCCCAATAATAACGTGTCTCTTGCTGGAGTGACAATGTCCCACGGCGGTGGGACACCGCTGCTTCTTCTAATGGATGCCCACTTTGAACCGCACCTGCCCTCTGCTTCTGGTGGGGCTTAGAGCAGCCTTGTGGATGCTATACCAACCTGAGCATCGTGAGAACAGCTCACAAAACTCCTGCAGGCGAGGTGGCTTGCTGCGCTGGCAAATTCTCATTGCTTTTCAAGATTAAACTCAGAGTTGCACAGTGGTCTTTCCCTGGGGATTTGGCTCAGCTCCCAGTCCAATTCTGATCTCTTATCAGAGCGTCAGCCTCCGAGAATTGCATGGTTGTGACTAGTCTAAGGTTGCAGATTCAAAGGCTCCATTTCCACCTTTTTTCTCTGTTCTTAATTTTCTATCTTTATTTTTCATGTGAAGTAAATGATTCTTCACATTTCCATAATGCAGTTTCATATGTAAACTCTCCTCTGTCAGTTAGCTGGCCAGTATTAAATGCCCCGTGCTTCAAAATCTGTGACAGCCAGAAATAAAACTACCTCCTGACTATTTGGCTTGTGTTAAGACTTAGACACCGAAAAGACCAGTGGTTGAATCTTCTCCAGTTTTAAATTTTCTCCTCCGCATTTCCAGGAGTTTTTAACTGCCACTTCTTCATAAGTTCTTTCCTCTTCGTGTTTTCTTTGTTTCCTTCCTGATTCCGGGAATTCAGCAACCTCCCAAATGTAATAGAAACCTGTATCAGTCAGCCTCAGGGCCTTGCATAATGTGAAAAGCAACCACCGCCAGTGCCACACACTACTGTACCTTAATGATGAGTTCCCTAGAGCCTGCAAGCCCCAGGCACCCATGCTCTGGAGCCAAGGCACTTCAGAGGTGAATCATTCAGGCTCCTGGCCAGCCCATCTGCGACTTACACACACACACACCCCCCTGAAACCAGCATTTCAGATCTCAGAAGTAATGCATCTTCAGGCTCCCAGAAGCCTCTTCAGTGAAGGGCAGAAGACCAGAGAAGCTCCAGGGCAAGTAACAGATCCCAGCTCTCAGCTCCCACCAGGGCAGTAAGCACCAGTGGCCCAGGGACTCAGGCATTTCCAAGCACCACTTGCCAAAATCCAACAGGTTTCTGCTAGAAGCTGCCCAGATGAAATGACAATTTCTTTCTGATGGAACAACCATCTCCCAGAGAAGTGCTAACTTTGGTCAGTTGGGAGAATGCTGCACTGGAGAATTTGTTACTAGGCCTTCTTCTAACCAGTCAGTCTTCCTTTTGTGCTCTGTTCTCACTTCTTCCTCCTCTGACTCTTGCCTTTAGCATCTAAGGTCCTTTCTAACAGTAGACAAAGTAGGCTTTCTATGGCCCAGCAGATTGCTGGACATCACACCGGGCATGGCCCAAACAGCCAATTTCTGCTTTGTATTTCTCCTGCATCCATAGCCTTCCTGCTTCAGAGAGGAGTTCAGAGTCCATGGGCTGGCAAGAGTGTGGGGTAGCACAGGGACTTCTCCCACCTACAGCCCTCTCAGACCCAGCTGATTCCTCCAGGCCTCCTGAAACCTGTCACGATGTTTGCAATCTCCCTTACTGCTGACCTGAAATACCCACTGATGTTCCCAACCCTATACAGTGTCTTCAAATCCCCAGTGATTTTGCTCCACAAAATGCATCCTTCTGTCATAACAAGCTTTGGTTTTGCCTGTACTTTTGTGAACCAAATGTAAGTCGATCCTTTCAAGTTTCCAGTGGCACAGCAACCACATGGATGTGTCGTAGGGGATGGAGCATCTGTATGTCCGTTTTAAGCCTTCATATAACACCCCAGATACCCTCCCACAAAACATTAGGGTAGGATGTTCTCCAGGGCAATATCTTATCTGCAGCACTTATATCAGATCTTTTTCATTTTCTTTTTTCAGGCCCAGCTGTGAAGTTGGAACTGAATATAAAAAAGATAATTTCAACGAGGCTGAAAGAGCCAAATACCGCACATATATGTACAGTTCTGCCTGAACATGCTGCAATGCAGAGCCCACACTCACAGCACATACAACACAGAGTCACACAGTGGGTACACACCAGGTTAGATCTGCAGCTCCCACACAAAGCCCAACATGTCTGGCCTCAGCCGCAGTGCTCTCAGGATGGGGAGCTCACAGCCTGACCCCTTCAAGCCTGTACCTGTAGACCCTGCTGAATATAAAACAATACTGAAGAATTAAGCATTCGCAAATGCACGATACCAAACAGCTCATAAAGGTGCTGAGCACCTTGAAGTCAGTGACCCTTGCTCACTTTGAGAAATGCACTTCCTTACCCTCATGAGTCTCTTTTATTATTTTTAACTAAGAGCTACAATAATTACTAACTAGAAATCCTATGGGATATGCTGGGATGAGAACTCACCTGTTTTTTTGTGCTTCTTGTGCCACCCACTGGAACAGGCTGAAAACCCAAGTGAAAAGAAAACATTCAGGAAGTCTCATATCCAGCATATTTTAGTGTGTTGCGTGAATTAATATAACAACAGCTTGCAATATGCTGCAACAGTTTTATTAATTCCAAGTGTCTGAAAAGAAGAACCCAAGTTTGCTAATCTCCTGACCAAATGCCTGCAAACCACTAAAAGTTTGCCTTTCAGGAGAAAGGCAAATGCAGTTCAATGATGTATTTGTATGGATGAATTCTCCAGACACTAATGACATGGTACAGGGCACACAGAATATCTTATCTAACATAGTCCATCCACCTCCAGTCACTGGCAGGTGAGAAAACTAAACTGAAGTAGGTGTGGAGGAGAAGCTGTTAATCTTATATGAGAAAGGAGGAGCTTACTAGACTAAGGAAATACAAGAACCTGTCTTGCTTAGTCGGGCAAAATGAAGGCTGAGTGAGAATATTTCTCTCTCCAAATACCTCATGGGCATATATTCCAAGGGAGTATAGCCTCTAGGACGGTGTTCACAGTGATTAATAAGTGGTTATAAAATTAATCAGAAATTAATTTAAGCTGAATACCTAGGAAAGTTTAATCACATCGAGGCAATGAGTAAAACCCTCCAGAAGGATAGATAACGGCAGACAACTTTACTTTTTTCGTTAAAAAGAGCTTGAACCATTTCTGAAAGCCACTGTATGATGGGATTGTTTGCAATAGCAAGGCATCACACGTAGGGACACAGCCTCACATTTCTGTATTTTTACTGAGGAGGCGTATCCATCTTTTAGAAAGAGTGCAAACAACAGGAAGAGCTCAGTGTGATAGCATCATTAAGAAAACAGCATTTGGGTTTGAGTGTTTGGGGTTTTTTTAACCGTAAAAATGAATATGGGACAAAATACAACAAAACCTGCACTTGAGACTCTCTTTAGTGCCACCCCCAAAAGGCCATTTTGAGTAACTAGCCATTTAAAGTACCCACTAGGTTTCCAGCACAATTTTATTTGACCTTTTAATGAAAGAATAACATGTATAAGGCAAATTATTTCAGCTGATCACCTGGGTGACTGCTTAAAGCAGCCCTCTATATAACCTAACCAGCCCATTGTCCGAAGTGTAATGTTAAGCTTTGTATTTCATATGTATGCCTCAAGCGCATTTTCTGATTTTGAAGTTGGTCTTTTTGCCCAGTCTGACTGCATACATTTTTAGTGAACACACAAGGTAAGACGTTTCAAATACCTAATAAGGAAACCAGGTACCCCCAGAGATTAAAAAAAAAAAATTAAGGTTACTGATTACTGAATATATATATTCTTCTATTTATAGAAAATATAAGGAACTCCATAAAGTTCCTTAGTTTCTAAAAATAACATATCAGATATTGCTGGAAACCATAGTTGTGCCCTTCCTACTATGCAAAATTATTAGGACTTTAACAAACCTTTTTCCAGTTCTTACTGTAATACAGTCAAGGAGGGGATGTGTGTATGTTTATTATGACATGTGAACACAATAAGACTTCATAATAAAAAAATACAGCCGAAGAAGCCACAACTTCCCTTGTGCCAGAAAACGTGTCGCTCATTTTAACCAGCCGGGGAGCAGGAAGCCCGTACCCAAGGTGTGTAAGACCAAAATGCAGGGCCTCCAGTGCCATCCCAGCCACAGCTGCCCCCACTCCAACATGGGGGCCGTGATCCAAAGGCCACAGACATCCACCAGTGCCTTTCCCTTCATCTCTGGCCAGCCAGACAGGCCTGTGCTACGGAAGTGACCGAGCTACGGCGGGAGGCTCGTGAGTGCAGAAAACAAAACTGCCACAGGAGCTAAGCCTACCTTTGAAATAACGACTTTCCATGCATCGCTTTCCAAATTAAAAATAAGATTATTTTTTCACCTGCATTTTCCTTCAGAGAGTTCTTTGAGTGTAGTAGTATATCCACCATCACGCAGAGACACCAGACAGAGACAATCTCTGTGGCCAGGAAGTATCTCCATTTTGTAGATGTTTGACAACAACCATAAACTTTAGCAACAGGGATCACCTAGATTTACTGACTGTAATTAAACTTCAGGGCAAGTGCCCCTGCACATTTGTCATGATCCTCCATCATCCAAACGAAGGGTCATAGTGGCTGAACGGCACTGAAGCTCTGTCTACTTTAGCTTGCTGTGTGTCACAAAGATCTGAGGACCGAACAGATGGTACTGACGACCTGATATCCACACTGCATGTGTTTATGGGAGGATTTGTTTGGACAAGCATCAGCGTAGTCGTGTGGACTGAGCACCCCTGAGCAGGCGGACATCATCCCTATGCCAGTGGAAACCAGGAATCCGTGTCCTGGAACTGCTCCCAGGGGCAAACCACAGCACAGCAAGGCAGAAATTTGGGATATTTGCTTCAGAAATGCTCTGCTGATCCAAAATTAAATGCTAACATAAGCCCACTTTGAAGCTCTTTCCTCTCTCCCCGCTGTCTTGTGCTCACCCCCAAAGTAACTGAACTGCTCTTGTGGTATAAATTTATTCATTAGCAGCAGTAAATTTGACTGGCTGAACTGAAAGCCTGATTGCACTCACACCAATCCACCTCCACACGCATGTTTGTCTTCTGAGCTTGAGTTGTTTAAAGTAATGATCCCTACAATGGAGAAATAAGGAAAACCTAGAAGGACCAGAATCTTAAAGTCCTTGTTGCGCTATAGGTCTGTCTCTGAGAGTTAACCTTAGCAGGATTAATTTCATTTAACACCTAGCCATGCCACTGCTGCCAAATTAGGTAAGTATGTATATGAATTCAGCTGAAGAAAATGTGGGAGCACACTCTACATGTGACTCACCCATCATGCATAATTAGAGGTATTAGGCTAATAAATGTTATTTTGAAATACGTAAAATAACTGTAAAAACATTTTTAAAACCTTCAGCTGAGAATGGTTATAAAAAAATGAAGAAATCAGAGGAGGGGAAAAGACTCTATTGTTCGTTTCAAGCTCCTGGGGAAAAAAAAAATCAATTCATTCACCTTAATCTGTTTTCAGCCTATTTGTTTCAGCACCTCAGGTCAGCAACATCTCTCCCTCAGCAGAAGCCCAGAAGATTCCTCAGGAGCAATTCCGATAAAAGGCTGTCCCACGGGATGGAGAAGCTCTGTCAGTCCCACACGCGATAGTGCAATCACACAGTATTCTCTGTTTTCTTCATATGCACAAGATCTTGTGCTGCTGAGACCAGACCCAGGTGCCAGTACCTCAAGAAGAAGGAAAAACACATAACATTTTGCCTCAAGCAGCCTAGAACATGGTTGTTTATTATTATTATTATTATTATTATTGAAGAATTCAACCCTAACTGCCAATTAAAAGGAATTGCAGAAACAGTTTGGTAATTATTTAAGGAATAAAATTACATTACTCACTCTGACACTTAAGCTTCTTTAAGAGGATCCAACCTTAGAAAGTGCTATAGGGACCATCAAGAAGGGTATATTTAAAATGAATTTCAGCAGAGCTGAGGGCCAGGAAACTGCAGGGTTATGCTGAGTGATTTGAAAAGACAGAGAGCCTTGCCAGGAGGGAGACCCTGAGTTCACCTACCAACCCTGCCAAGAATAATAGAAATAATAATAAAAATAAAAATGCAAAAACATGAAAGTTAGCACTGTGTTGACAAGGCTTCGGTAAAATTTCAAACAGAGGGGCTCTATCACTAAGTCTTCCCACTGAGCAACATTTATAGTTATTACTTTCTTGCTGCTGGCAGCAAGCCTTTATAGACGTTTTGAGAATACATCCAATATAGGAAGTGGCCTGTTGTTTTTTCTTTCTTCCAGCTACATTATTGATATTTCAGGAGAGTAATTGAACTTCTCAGCACCAACTTGTTTTCTCCATGAACTACTATCCCCTGTAGATACGCATGTTTTCAGGGCATATGCTAAAGTAACTGTAAATCCTACGCCTAAATAGCACTTGTATTTTATCAGCCTTTGTAGGAGAAGAAATGGTATCCTAGCTGTAAAACATCTGACAGCACTTAAACTGTACTATGTTTCATCTCTTTCTCACACGTACGCACACTTTCACACACATTTCATTAAAGTCTTTCTTTTAAAAAGTCATCCAAAATTCACATTATCGTTACCGAATCTTTGTTCCACCCTACCCAGGCTGGCTGTTTGCTCATTTTGCCATGAACACATCGTACCACAAGCAATGTTAATACTCGAACAGCTATTCATAATAAAGAAACTAAACCAAATAATGCAAAAAAAAAAATCATGATGGAAAGCACAGTCCGGAGGATCACAGAGAGAAGTGGCTCCACTCTCAGCACACAGCACCCGGCAAGTCTCTCCTGCTGTTTCAGGCTCCAGTGGGTGCAGGACAGGGTCGGTGGGCTCTCAGCTAGGACAGGGTCAGCAGCTAATACTCGCTCCCTGTCTTGGTTTCTGCAGACACTCAGGCTGGCACCACAGCAGCTTCCAACATGTACCCAGACAGGACAGGTGAGGGACAAAGGTCCCATTAAGTAAGTACTGATACCTTCACAGCCACCTTTCTGCCCCAGCCACTATATATTTAAAGTGGAAAAGCCAAAGGAGTAGTTTCCGTACTGCTAGTTAGAGAATGGGAACACTTTCTTTGGAAGCTTATGTGGAAAATTAAGAGGGGGGTTTCTACTGGAAATAAAATGTTTGAAACTTTCCAGTTAGGTGGATTTGTTACGTGCCATGGCTGAGGTACAGCAGGATGCAGTATCACCACATGGTGCCTTAATTTCAATCCTCTCTATAGACCCAGAGGCCCCGAACACAGATGTGGCGACAGGGAACCCTGCCTTGTAGCAAATTAGTAGACTCCAGGTGGCAAAGGAATGAGACACCGTACCAGGAATGCATGCCTTGGCTGGATTACCCCCACAAGGCACATTATAGGATATCCACACACAGTCTCTTCAGCCCCCATGTCTTCAGAGTCCTGGTAGAAGATAGGCTGTCAACAAAATGGAGCAACCACAGAGCAGAGTGCTTGGCATCTGCCAGGCTGTGGCAGACTCTGTAATCTCATGTTTACACACTCCACATTATCTTTGGTCCTGGTTTTCTAGAGCTTTCAGCAAAAGATGAGTGATATTAATGATGCATGTTTAAGATTGCTGCCTGACAATTGCATTTTTTGCTCAGGTCATTCCATTTAAGCTGCTGTGAAAGGGTTATGGTTTCCTGAACCCAGTGACAATGGATAACAGGGAAGAAGAGAAATTTTCAGAGCTTATGATTTTTTTCCCAAGCTTTAAAGCTAGAAACCATGGCAGGACAGTGAGGATTTTTCTGTGTGCGGTGCACAGGCAGAATATGAAAAGCCTGGTGCTATCAAATAGGAGTGGTGAAAAGGGAGTTCCACACTGTGAGATGAAAACACAGTCCCAGCTGGGGGCTGCATGGCAAGGATACTTCTGAGTAGCAAATGTTTGAGCTGGCCTCAGCTAAAAAGAGCCTGAGTGGTTTAGACAGGGATGGATTCAGCGAGCAAACTGTAGTGCTGAAAAATTGAGGTAACTGCTGAAAGAGATTTGCTGCTTTCTTAGGAAGTGGAGGGATGGCACTTGTGCACTTAAGGTGGAAGGAGAAGGATGTCAGAGCCAAGTGGGGAAGAGGAATCCTTGGGAGAAAGGGTGCAAGAAAAAGGAGATCATGGGGAAGGTCTAATAGAAAGAAGAAGGAGCTAACAAAGCAAAAAATACTAATTTTCTTCCATACTTTAAAGGGCCCCAAATTCTCCAACTACAAGAGGGATACATGAAAATTGAGAAAAATTGTCTTTACTTTTTGACACCTCACTAGCACTTTCTTCCTCCTCCCCAAGAACACATCTTACCACCAACTACAGTGCTGTGCTCCTTCTATTCAAAAATACAATTCATCTTCAGTGAAGAGACCACAGAAGAGGTCCTCATGCAGTCCAACCAGATATTGTAGGTCTAGCCAGTGCCGAAGGAAAATTGTAGTATGGAATCATCTTACCTAGCACGATCATTTTGAAGATTCATTAAGTAATATTTTCATGTTAGTTTGAAAACAGGAATCTGCCCTTAGGTTGCTATGTCCAAATCTATGCATTTAAATAAATGTCATGATTTTTACAAATCAGAAAGCTTGACAGTTTACGGTGGATATTCCTACATCAATTTTTAGATGTCTAATTAAAAAAAAAAAAAAAAAAAAAAAAAACAACAAAACAAAACACACACACAAAATAAATTTTTCAGAAATATTGGCCATAAAGCATAATACAAGTGCTCTGTTTATTATCTGTCGATTTTTTTAAAGGATTCGTTTTGTGCTTGCTTTCCATTAAATTATCATGGACTGATGCTAAGCACTTATGGAAAACAAATATTCAAAATTAAATGTACCAAAAAGCTTTACAAATCTTATTTTCAATCTACACATGTAAAGGAAGAGTTTGAACATCTGTCCGTTCCTGGAGTGATCCGGCCAAGTTGTAGTTCAGCAAGCAAATCAGAAAAATAAATCTAAGAGAAAGAGATAACAGAAACATTTTAGTAACAAATGTAAGAACATTCTGAACTACTCCTGGACTTAATGTGAAGAGATAATGAGGCTAAATACTTTTAATAAATTATTCATTCTGAATTACTCATTCATCTGCTGTAGAAATCTACTGTGATCAGTAATCTCTTTCCTTTAAGTAAATTAGCACCTTGCTAAGTGAGTCTTCTCTGCAGCGAAGACTTGACCTTGCACGTGCTGAGGATTGTGGCAGTCAGAGAAAAGCTCAGTTAAGTGTTGTAATTTACTCAACCAGTCTCTTAAGCACCTGCCAGGAAGCATAAATATAGAAAACACAAGCAGATTTTCTTGGGGAAAAAAAAAATAAACAAACAAACAAACACACAAATTTTCAGGGAGAAAATGCAAATATAAGAAGTTGGGAGTATGAAATCCCATTTGCATCCTAGACACTGAGAGCAGAGGACATGAAGCCTGCCTAAATCCCCCTAAATCTTGAGGACTGCAATCATGCAGTTCCAAAGGCTCAGCCTAGAGAGTGCCCAGAGCACCAGGGGAGCCCTTACACCCTGCACCCCTTTCTTGCACACCCTTCCCATCTTCAGGAGGTCTACCCCCATGGTTGATATGCTGAAAACACACTGGGAACAAAGTGGTACATACCAGCCAGGGGAGCAGGCTTCACCAAGGGGTGACTCAAGCATCCAGGAAACCCAGGGGAGCAGGCTGCACCGAGGGATTATGACCCCCTCTCTTCACATGGAAGCAGTGAGACAAACTGAGACTAAATTTGGTTTTTGTTTGCTTTTGAAAGATTTTATCTAGTTAAACATCACCCAAACCCAGGATGGCCCCTGCTCCTCCTTCACATGAGCCTGGTGTCTGAGCTGCGCTTGGATTATTAATTCTTCCCAGCTAAAACACGCTTAGGCCAGCACATCTGAGAGACCAGAGCAGCAAACAGGAATCCACGATCAGGTGAGAAAAGCATATGCCAGCCAAAACATCGGCTGCTGCCCGCGTGGTATGTGACCACCATACCTCGTATCCGTGTACCTCACCTGCTTTTGCAGGCTATAACAGCCACCAGCAGGAGAATTGAACCCTGCACATCGGGTGGGACCTGAGAAATCATCAAATGTGAGCAAAACCCAAAAATACCAAGTAGAAATTCTTGGTCAAGGCCAACTGCAGACTTCCATAACGTGTGTCATAATATTGTTCTGAGTCATCAATCACCGCTCTGTTGTATAGTCCAAAACAAGAAGGTTGTTTGTAACATGATTGTGGTAGCCAAAAGTCATATTTCCTTTGGCTGGCAGAATGGACACTGTACTTGTTAAGGAAGTAAGTACTTAAATCACATCGTGGTGGCAGTTTTAGGGACCAACATGTCTCAGGATCTGAAGCAGAACCCACAAACTTCCTTGTTTCTCTATAATGTCTTCCTATTAAATTTTAGAGGAAAGTCACTTTCCCTTTAAGGTGATCTGAAAGTTATTAAGGCCCACTCCAAGCTCTCTTCTATATTAAAAGGAAAAAAGCGTTGCTATTTCATTAGGTTAAACAAGGTGTAAAGGAGAGCAGAGTCAACTCCTTGGCTTTGTGAGTGTCAGACAACTTCACGCTTGAGAGGCATGAAATTAATGATTAATTAGTTCATTCACTCATTCCTTACACAGGAAAACAGGTACCTATGTCTCTGTAGTGCACAGTGTAATGAAACAGCTTCTGCTCTAACTCAGAGCTAGAACACGGTCCCAAGGACCACCCAAGGACTCGTTACCTCCATTCTTCTGCAAGGACTCTTAAACTAAGCTGCTGTATCGGTACGTATGAGAGCTGCCAATACATATGCCATCAAAACATATGAGAGCTGCTACTCTACGTTGGCATCAACTGAGACTGGCAAAAGAGAAAAAGCTGAAGAAAAACCCTTACACATGGAAAGGACGGTTGTATCTATGCTGCACCTACCAAACATGCAAAGAAAATGCTCCTGTGTGACCGTATTGCTACAAATCTGCCAAGGTTTCTGCGGAATGCCATTGCCCTTTTTCATACCCAGGCTTATTGGGATAGCCGAGAACTATAATGCTTGTTTGGAAGATAATTGCAACTGCCTGCAAACAGTGCTTTCCAGAGGCTGAGAAGTGTCAACTAACAAATTTTCAGGTGCTGATTTTGGGGGCAATCTCTTCTGGGAAATCAGTTTTATTCTTCTCCACGAAAGAAGGGAACCCTGAGCTGGGATAATTATTCTAAATACTTTTCTAAAATCCTCTCGCTCCTTCCCACCCAGCCTTTCTTCTTTTGAATCTTTCTATAAGTGTATAGCATTCAATCTGAAAAACCTCTGTATGTGAAACAGAACCTTTCGGCTCCGGCATAATTTAGTTACTTTAAACTGCTGTTACTTGGATTTTTTTTCTTGAATTTCACCTTCAGACAAAAAGGGGCTTGTTAGTTGGCTTTCCTTTTGGGTAAAGATGTGCTGCGTGTAGTCACAGACTTAAACGATAGTTTTCATGTGATGCTTTAAGATGGGTTACTTAAAATTTGTCTCGAACAAGCCTTTTAATGAATTTTAAAAAAGAATTCCCACTATGTATTGATGCCAGTGCCAGAACTCTGCTATCAAGCAACCTGCATAAAGGTACCAGCTGCAGGCCCTGGAAGTAAGCCGCTGTTTATTTTTACTGATAGTCCTTGGGAGTCCCTAGGGCACTAACCTCATACTGACTCCTGTCAGTACGTTTCATCTTGGTCTCAGAGTAAGTAGCAGTATTTCTGACTGTTTAGGAGAAGCCTGGCTAGAATAAGCTGGATTCTACAAGGTTTCCGTATTTTCGTGAGTGCATATTTAGTCATGCACATTACTTCATAAATGAGCAAAATATAGGAATTTGAGAATTTGTCATCATCATAGAGAATTTGTCATTTTGAAGAAAGTATTTCCTCCTCTTAGTATTTGTTGGTCACAAGGTTTTGACACTTAGGTTTGTCACTGAAAATTGCCTCTCTTGGCAGGAGAGTGGTTTGAATATATATTCCACATCTGGAGGAACAAAACAGAGATACTTTTTCTAAGTGTTTTTTGTTGAACTGACAGCCCCTTAAAAGTTAATCAGAACATAGAAAATTAAAACAAGTATCAGAGTAGATGGATTTCTAAGCCAAATACATGTGATGGAAGAGTACATAGGATTTGTGTCTCATAAAAGAGAGTGTATTTATTTCTACTTTTCTACAAGCAAACTCACCGTAATGAGTATCCTCATTGTTTTCATGAGGCAAGTCCTCTGCCATTTTCACAGTATAAAAAAATCAAACCGCAATATCATTTGGTTATATGTTTTAACAGCGCTGGCATGTAATAGAACCTTTTCTAAAATAGTTTCTGTCCAATATCCCTGTCGGTATCTTGTTAACTGTTGCACATCCCTCCATTTGAATAAAATGTCCTGAGGCTTCTGGATCTTCCATCAATCTCCTTCATTCAATGAAACATTTTGTTTTCTGCCATTTCGAGCACCACTCCAACCACACCTCCAGGCTCTCTCTTTCGCTCAACCCTAACCTGAATCCAAACTTGAACCCTACTTTCCGGCTCAGGCTGGGACTAAGACCCCACCTCTGGCCCACACCACAAATGTCCTCTGCGCACAAATCTCTTGGCTGCCCTAACTTTCCTTTGGATACCCATTTCCAGCCCCACTCCAACCACACCTCTACGCTCTCTCTTTCGCTGAACCCTAACCTTAACCCAAACCCTACTTTCCAGCTCAGGCTGTTTGTGGCATGCGACCCACAAGGGTCTAGCTGACGTTCAACAATTTACCCATTTGGTATTGAATTTATGTCTAGTAATTTGGCAATAAATATTCATCATCTCTCAGTTTTGGCTTCCCTTCCAGCGGGTCATGTTTATTCAACTTCTGAGTTGAGAAAAATGTTTACTACCATATCATTAATTATGAACAAAGCTCTGGCTTAACTTGAGCAATAAATAAAACTCAGGCTTGTGAAATTCTGTTAATGGGCATCATGTCAAGCAAGGATCCTTTAGACTAGCTATTCTCGGAGACTCCTGTGGGGAGATTGTGGCTGCAATTCTTAAAGCATTTTAAAATACACAGCAACGTATTAACCACAGGCCAGAACCTCTAGTGGAGGTACATCAATTTAGACTTGCATAACTTGCTCTGATTTTTCCAAGGAGAAGTTACAGAGAAACTTCAGAAACTCAAAGGCCATATAATAATTAAGACGTGGCAGTATTCACAGATCTCTGAAGGGGAATAAGAAATAATGAAGTGAGACTATGAAAGGCATTATTTAGCCTTGAAAAGGTGTCATTGTTTCTAAGGTTAGAAAGTGACTTCTGGTACTTATATTGAAGTAGAAGAATCAAGGGAGAAACAAAATACACGTTAGTCAACTTAATGTAGGTAAAAATCAGCTTCATTGAAAAGATATGAACTTCCAATTTTGAGGGGGAGCGTGGGAGGCTTAGCCATAGCAAACTTCAAAAGTATGTTAGGAAAATTATTGAAACTGGCATCATTTGCCCCTGAAATTTCAGGCCTTTTTTTTACTAATTTTCACAGCAAAAACACTGCAATTTGATAGGCTGGTATTTTGCGCAAATTGTATGTAATGTTGCACAGACCTTAACGGACAGCGTGTTTGCTAAAATGCTTGCATGGGGAATGAAATCTCCCAGACAGGACACTCAGCCATGGTTGGGTGGCAACAGAAGCCTCCATTGCAAAGGTCCCTGCTGCACATCTTCAGCTGGATCAGAAGAGACTCCCCAAAGCACTTCATTCCTACTTATATATCCTAACTACACATAGACCATCTCTTAAGTATTTTAACTATGCACAAATACTGTCCTACGTGACCATTTTTGCAGAAACCATTTCCATTGACTATTTCAAATGTCTTACCCATGTAGGATTTGATCACTTCTGCAGTGGGAACCACCTAGATGAGTCTTTGGGACACTCCACCCAGGATGTTAATCAACACATTTAAGCATAAAAATTGGACTACACACAGCAGGACCTGCCTCAGGAAATTTCAAGAACTGTCTAAAATTCTCACCTGGTCAGGATCATTTTACAGTCAAATACTCAGTTGTGAAGGTTTGCTGGTTTCCAGCTGGCCCACTGCCTCAAACCAGTCCATATTTCATCTACGCAAAGCCTAGCTGGGATGTTCTGGGACCATGAGAGGAATTAATGAATTAAGCACACTGGGTGTGCATACAAGCATAGCCCTGATGCCCAGCTGCACCACAGTTGTAACTAAAGAGCAAACTTGATTTTCATATGTATGATTTATGCGTAATTTAAGTCCCATAAGTCTTGCCACAATAAGTGCTCTGTTATTATCAGCAGCCTTTTCCACAACTCTTCATGTGAGGTTTCCTTTCAATAACCTAAAGGTGAAAGAATCCTCTTGAATTCAAGTGATCTGCTGAATGTACGTGTCTTCATTTGTTAGTTTTCCATTTTCTGGTGTTGGCTAAGTCGTCCAGTGTCCCAGATTGCTCATTTCCTTACTTAGTAGAATTCACTTTTTTTTTATTATCACATAACACAGCTATTTTATGACTTCATAGGCTATTTTATGTGACATTACCTGTCCTTACAACTCTTAATTTGCTTTCTTTGCATCTCTGCAAAGGGGAAGAACAAGAATAGAAAGAGTTTGAAAATCATGATCTGAAAGTTATAGTAGAAAAATTTGGTTTCTTTTCTGAATGAGGTCATGAAATCACTGCAGCTGTTAAGAGTAAATTAAATTAGCACTGACATTTTCTGATTCCAGCTCTAAGATAGGGTAGATTAACTGAGCTCTTGAAATCTCCTTCAGGCCTGCATTTTTTTTTTATTTGAACAACCCAATTTAATTGAATTTATCATCAAAACCTTCACTGTAGCAATGAGAGAAAACAGTGCAACCACAACTCCTTTGTGGGAATCCCCTTTCTGAGACACACACTTGAGTTTTTAGTATGACACTAATTGAAACACTTTTTTGATAGACTAGAGTGCCTAACACTCAAAATTAAAGCTCACTGTACACCAGTGGGATGTAGGCTCATTTCAGGGAAATTCCCAAAAGCCGTTACAGGATGGCTTTTAAGTTGAAATGATGGTCATAAGGATTCATGCTCTTAAATCCTTTGGATGCTTTTGAAAATCCTTGCCTTAATTTTCATTCCTGTAGTGTCGCAGTGACATCCAGTGGTCAGTATGATTACTCTTAAATTGGGCTCTGACCCTACCAAAATTCAAGAGCATCCTTACCTGTGCACATTATAAGCCAATGCATGTGCTTCATGCCTGTTAGTTTTCACAGAACTGGTGCTTGATTAAGCATTGACTCAGCACTTGAAAAAGTCACAAAGACTGTCAGAAGCAAAAGGAAGGTTCCACATGTTTTGGTATTATGCATCACCCTCCTTCCCTAACTCCCTCTTTCCAGGATTCCTCTTCAGGCTGCAAACTATTTGAGGCTGCTCCCAAATTTCCGTGCTCTCTAAATGCTAATAAAAGGAGCAACTAATCTAATGTTTTTACTGTAGTAGCAGCCTGGAGGTCTACCTAAGTAGATCTAGACCAAGGTGAGGACTCAGCCTTCAGGCTCTGCACCGAAAATACATAACAAAAACATGTAAACCAAGCGAGAAATATTGGGTCAGCTACAAGACTACTAGTCCAGGAGTTGTTGTAATAGTCACACACGAACAGTTTCACCATTATCAGAAGAGAACTGTGAGGCTAAAGGCAGAAACTGGTAAAGTGACTTTGTCCAGAAAGAGAGAAACAAAACCTCTAAGGAGAGGCTACGGTGCAGCGGCAAGATAATCAGTAACCGGTCACTGGAAGAACAGGCAGAGAGCAGATCAAAAGACTTTGGTACTGGTAGCCAAAATATCTTGAAAATGCCAAGGGTCAGTCTTATTGGCAAGACTGAACAGTGAGAAGCTGATGGTCAGAGAGAGGGTCCCCAGAATCAGAGGAGATGGTAAGAAGAGGCAGCTAGAGACTCAAGCAGAGGGAAAGGCTGAGGGAGAGGACTTGAGTAAGGAGTAGCTGACTGCACCACTGAGGGGAAAAGAGCCAGGCTGGGGCAGTGCTGCTAGGGAGGAGAAGGAAGGATCGGAAGGAGGGGGTGGGAGAGGAAGAGAGAGAAGAATAACAAAAAGCCCAAACCCACACAGGGCAGAATCCCCCAAAGAAATTCTCTTAAAACTATCATGCATGGGGACAGAGAAGACCTCAGTTTATGACCCCCTCTGAGGGGGGTCATTTAGCAATGTGCCTTCAGAACAAGCGAATAGGGAAAAGTAACCTGTAGATGGGAAGGGGCTCCAAATATCAAACTTGTGACAAAATAGATAAATCCCCACAGTGCCTTGTCAGCAGTCACAACCAAGATGTCCTAGGGGATGAGTGAAGGGGGCATTTGAACTCCAGCTGGCAAAGTCATACTGCTCATGTTAAGTCATACTGCTCGTGTTAAGCCCTCCTCCTTCTCCCAGGCTGAGAGCAGAAGCCAGAGGCACTCAATAGCACAAAAAAGAGAGGAAGCTGCCAGCGTGATATGAGAGAGATTGAAACTACCAGACATGCTGACACTGCTGGAGAGAAGCTTCATTTTTCAATATAATCATAATAGCGCCACCTTTCCTACACTCCATGCCTATGCTACTGTGAGAACATATGCCTTTATTTATTTAATTAATTATTTATGCTGAAATCTCGTTTGTTGACAAAGCTGGGATGAATGATTTGGTTTAGAAGTAAATCATTCCACCCTTACACATAAGGGGCAGGAGGAGAGATGAGCAAGAGTTTAGGAAAAATGTTAAGGAGACTTAATAGCAGAGATGGGGAAAGTGGAGTGGGATAGAGGGAGGGACGGGTTGGAGATATGATTTCTGCTGTTGAAGAAAGAAAAGGAAGAGCACAGTTGTGATGGTAGATGTGGAATTTGGACATACATGCAGGAGAGGAGTGAAAAAGGAAGGCAGGATGAGCACCTTCAGCAGTCTGAAAATATCAGAGTAGGGAAAATGTATCCATACAAATGGAGGCGGAAGGGAGGGAAGGAGGAAAAACAATGCAGAAGCAGGAAGTGCAAAGGAAAAACAGTAAGAAAAAACAGGAGGAAAAAAAAGAACTTATTCTAAAAAATATAGATTACTTCAGAACATAATGTTAAAAATTGGAAGACTGAGTAAGGCATCCTAGTTAGAATCACAGAATGGTTGAGGTTGGGAGGGACCTCTGGAGGTCACCTGGTCCAACTCCCTGCTCAAACAGGTCCACCTAGACCATGTCCAGACAGCTTTTAAATATGTCCAAGGAAGGAAACTCCACAACCTCCCTAGGCAACCTATGCCAGTGCTGGGTCACCCTTACAGTAAAAAAAAAGTGTTTCCTGATGTTCAGATGGAGCCTTCTGTGTTTCAGTTTGTGCCCATTGCCACTGGTCCTGTTACTGGGCACCACTGGAAAGAGTCTGGCTCCGTCCTCTTTGCACCCTCCCTTCAGGTATTTATATATGTTGATGACATCCCCCCCCGAGCCTTCTCTTGTCCAGGTTCAGCAGTCCCAGCTCTCTCAGCCTGTCCTCATAGGAGAGATGGTCCAGTTCCTTAATCGTCATCATGGCACTTCATCAGACTCCTTCCAGTATGTCTGCGTCTCTCTTGTACTGAGGAGCCCAGAACTGGACACAGTACTCCAGGTGTGGCCTCACCAGTGCTGATAGAGGGGAAGGATCACCTACCTCAACCTGCTGGCCGTACTTTGCCTAACGCAGCCAAGGATACCATTCACCTTCCTTGCAGCAGGGCACATTGGTGGCTGATGTTCAACTTGGTGTCCACCAGGACACCCCAGGTTCTTTTCTGCCAAGCTGCTTTCCAGCTGAGCAGCCCCCAACGTATACTGGTGCCTGGGGTTGTTCTTCCACAGGTGCAGGACTTTGCACTTCTCCTTGTTGGACTTCATGAGGTTCCTGTCAGCCCCTTTCTCCAGCCTGACAAGGTCCCTCTGGATGGCAGCACCTATCGCTTCCCCCCAGTTTTATGTCATCTTCAAACTTGCTAGGGCACACTCTGCCCCATCATCCAGATCATTAACAAAGATGTTAAACAGGACTAGGCCCCTGGGGTACACCACTGGTTACTGGCCTCCGACTTCATGCCACTGATCATCACCCTCTGGGCCCATCCATTCAGCCAGTTTATAATCCACCTCACTGCTCATTCAGCCCATACTTCATCAGCTTGTCTATGAGGATCTTATGGGAGGCAGTGCTGAAAGTTTTACTGAAATCAAGGTAGACAACAGTCACTGCTTTCCCCTCATCTACCAAACCATCATAGAAGTTTACCAAATTGGTCAAGCATAAGTTATTATTGTATTCCCAGCACTGTTATAGACATGCTCTGTGCCTAGTTTATTCACCGATAATATGAGTATATTAATAATTATTCCCCTCACAAGGGTCCTATGTTAATTAACATTTGAAGATATGCCTTGAGATCTTCAGAGTAAATGCTGCTAGTCTAGGTATGTAAGAAAAAAATGATTCTGTTTTCACATGCTCTTTCTATCACCTGGCTTTATAAATCTTTAAAGTATTGAATCCCTAGAATAGCTATAAAGCGAGATACATACATATAATAAAATGAGGATGTAAAACATACTTACTTCTCAGACTTCTCTTAAATAAATTCACTTTTATAAATCAACCGTGAAACTCAAGATTTTATCATCGCATCTTTCATTTTAGAATGGGATAATAGTATCTATCCTTTCTCAAATGAATCTTAACTTTCTATAAGAACATTCAAAGGTGTCAATACTGCCAGTATAATTATCAAGCATGTATCAATTCAAAGCAGAACAACACTAATCACTCAGCAAAGGGGTAGTCCTAGCACATTTCAAGGTTTGGCAATGATTCCCAAGTGGCTTGATGTTGCAGTATCACTGAGGAAATAATTATTTTCCACTGTAACCACAATTAGCTTTGCAAGAGATGAATAACAAAACCAATATACCTTTCCCTCCACTTCCTTCACAGGAATTTCTTGCTCTAAGACAGTCATATGGGAATATCAGGGAGAAGTAAAGATTACAGCGGAGAAAGGCTCTGTAGTGGATCATGTACTGGTTTGCTTTATAGATTCCTACAGATTTCATCAAGAGATCTTCTTATCCATTTTGAAGGCTGCACAAGAGATTAGTGTCAGAGCCAGGACTAAGACGGCAGAAAGCCCTGGTGTTGAAGCTCCTACACTGAACTAATAGATGAAAACTCCTTTTGGGAAGTGCGGTCAGTTTGGGTAACAGAATGATCTTGTAGTACAATTCCTGGAAGGAATATTTCTGTGAGTAACTTTAATGTCAGCTCCTGTACTTAAAAGAACTATTGCTCTTTTCTTCATTCAGTAATTAATGTTAACAACTTTCTCCTCCTGCCAGTTTCACTCACTGTCACGAAGAGACATAAGGTCATTATGGGGGGAACTGTGTACACTATAGAAGGAGTTCCCCTCTAACACCGGCTTGTCCGCTGTGCGTTGATAAAGCATTTCCTTGGGAAATCACTAATTCTTATCACTCTGGATGAAAGGGGTTTATATCTGTTGGGCTGAAGAAACATGGAGGTTAAACTATAATGTTATTTTTTTAAAAACAGACACACTAGATATCTGCAACAGTATATTTGCTTAATGAAACACATGAATAATTGTTATTGGTTTATACATCTCATTGCAGCCTTTAAAATTGCAAAGAAGAAGAAGGTATTTTCTTAAAAGGGGAAGGGGAGCATTGATTGTGTACGGAGCATTGTCCAAAAGAGGTAATAGTCAGGCTAAATGACTTGCTGCCATCTATTGACCATGTACCTTGCAGTGTCCAAGATTTTCAATAAGATGATGAAAAAGCAGTAAAATCTTGTAAAACCTACCTTTGTGTGACAAAGTCAAAATAATTTGTATATGCTCTAGTGCCAGCTGTTTGCACATTGCCTTTCTCAATGTTTCAGATTTAAAACAGCAGCCTCTCCCTCCATATCAAAGTATGTAAGAAGTGAAGCAGTCTACTTTCAAGGACATCACACTGATGCTAGCTGAGCTTGACAAATGACTTTGTATAGATTTGTTGCTCACGCCAAATTCTGTCCCCTTCTCTAAAACAAAATAAAGTAAACTAGCATCATAGCTTCCTACCCAGAATTATTGCCATGTCTCCAAATGAACCCTTTTTTATGTGTTTGTTTGCCAAGGCTTTAAAATAACAAATTACTTCTTTATAATAAAATTGTCTCCTTGGAATAATAGGCTTAGGCATGATTTCTGATAGAGCAATAGCTCCTCTACATGATAACAACAGCTTGCAGCAAGAAACAGAAGCCCATTCATTTTGGAGGTTTCCATTAGACAGACGGGCATTGCTGTAAGACATTAATTCATTTTTTTGCATCATCCAGGTACTCCATTTAAACAAAGTTTTGTTATCTTTGGAAGGTAACTATACTAAAAGTAACAAATTAAAATATAAGTATTTCCTTTAAGATTTGAGCAAACAGATTTCTCAGCATACAACTATGCATCAGCCAAGCTGTGTTTTATAAAGAGCAAGTTAAGTCCACCAGCAAGTTAAGGCATTCATTTGTTTCCCATAAACATTTCTTCAGTCAACTGTCAGCTCCAGCAAGGGTGCTCATCAGCCCTCCTGATTCATCTTACCTCAGGCCTGCACCTAGAGATGAACAGTGGTGCAATGGACCAAGCAGCACTGATTTGATATCAACAGCCAAAAAACTAAGTAGTTATGACTGTTTTCTTCACACTGTAATGTAACAGATACAGCTTCCTTGACCATGTCTTGTTCTCAGTGACACTCCTCTTCATCCAAAGTAATGCCACGGCCTTTATCAAAACACAAGCATGTCTTCAAAAGCAGAATTTGTCAATTTAAGTAAAGCCTCTAAATCTGTGCACTACGGAAGTCAGTAGAGGTGAAGGGCATGAAAAGCAGTATAGCACAGCAGAAAATCAGGCTCAGAGCTCACCAGTTTGAACACATATTTCACCAACTGTAGTGATACAAAGAGGCAAATACACTGAATTTTCTACAGTGGAAAGACTCCAGAGGAAAATAATAGTGGTGCATAGTACAAAGGATAATTCAACCTCTGAAAATCAAGTATTTCCATTGACCAGGATGGATGCACAAAGCTGGATCAATTGTTTCAGAAACAAGGAAAATTGAGGCTTTATTACTACATGTCCCTAAAGTTTAGCAAGTGTTGTTATCCCCTGCCCTTCATGTACGAAGGCTTGTATGAAGCATGTATGAATGCTTGAAACATGGGTGACTTCAATATTTGGCATTAGGTGTTACAGAGCCTAAGCACTAAGTCCATAAATCACTCTCCCTGCTGCATTTACAATGCAGTTAAGAAAGCAGAAACCCTCTCTCCCCCCTCTCATCTTTAAGCTTATGCAGAACACCTTAGGGCACATGGGGCAATTGAAACAATTTCTGTTGGCTCGATTGTCTTGTTTTCCGTCCTTCATCCTGTTCCATAAACTGGTCACTCCATACACTAGTGCCTCACAACATCTTTGAGTAGAACTGGCCTTCCCCACTAGTCAGCTGCAGACATTGCCTTCCCTGGCGAAAGAAAGCAGAAATCTCCCTCTTTGGAGATGGAAGATAAAGTCCAAATTTCCAACTTTATAGCACTCTACCAATTCCCCTGATTTTAGCAGACAATGAAATAAGGAACTGAAAGCAGTTTTCATCCCTCAAAAACAGATGGTCAAAAATGAGCCTCCAGAGATGGAGAGATGCTGTGGTAGCTAAATATGAGTCTATTTAAAAGCCTCCAAGGGTCCCAGCAAGCAGCAACCTTAGAAAACAGCCACGCACCTCTAAAACAAACCTGGCAGCATATACTCACTGCTTCCTAAAGCCAAGATTATGGGTCACTTCTTGAGAGGCACACTTGGAAAAGAAAGACCCTTTCTCAGCTGCCTGCCAGTCCTAGAGGGCACATACTTTTTCTCTCAGCCACCGGAGTAGCCTCAAAGGAGCAAACTGGGCAGAGAAATCTCTCCAAGTGTTGGCTTCGGTCCTGTAAATTTCTTTGGAGGCGAAACGATTCCCAGCCAATAAGCCGGACTAGATTAGATCAGCCCATATTGATGAGGCACCTGTCAAATATAACAACACAGTTAATAAAATAACCTGCTTTGGTATATCAGCAGCTTCACCTAGAGGGTCAGAAATCTCCCAGTGGTTATGCTACACACCTTTGAGGTGATTTTTTTTTAACCGGGAAGGCACAATGCACCCCAGCGTATTCAGAAGCATCATCAGCTTGGTCTCAGCAAGCACAATAACATGATCATTGTATGACTCATGAAAAGCACTACTTCCTTTCATTTGCTCTCCTCAGAAGTCATAGCCGCTACAGAGGTTTCACTGCCATAACACAAAGTGAATCCTGAATTGCCATAGTACCTGAGAGCAGTAGGAAGTACCCCTTTATATGGAACCTTGATAGGAGACCAGCCTGTGCTATATAACTGAGCAAAGGAATACAATGCAGAATATACAGCAAACCAGTTCAGTTCATGCTTGAGAAAAAGCTTAGTTTCTAAGGGACTGGGCTGAAAAACTTCAACACTCACACTTGAATATCCTATACGTTTGCTTTCCTCAGAAAATGCTAAGCAGCACAGCTGTCAAAATGGTTAAAATTTAAAGTGAGCATTCAGAATGTAATGCTCTATATTGGTACCATTGCTGAGGCTAAACTTTAGGTGATAATTATAATGTTGATCATTTGAGATGAAATTGTATCATAAAAACTACTTGAAAAAAACGAACAATTACTGTGTAAAAACAAAATCCTTTATAAAACTCTCATGCAGAAAACACAGATATAAACATGAAATCTTTACTTAGAAGCAAGAAATTTAGCTTCTAAAATGTTTTTTAAAAAAAGAACTCGGAAATTAATTGCTTTTTAGGATAATATTTTTAAATAATTCTTGAATTAATTTAATGAAACTCTGAAATTCTGCATCAGAGAAAAAAAAGGGGGAAATTAACATATTCCCCTTCTGAAATTTTTTTCAATATGAGAGGTGAAAATTTGATTCATAATGTTCAATATTTGGCGGTCCTTCACCTCCAAAATGTAAAATAGTGGCTATGTCAGAAAGTTGTCTGGAAACATTAGGCCCTATGGCTTATATATTATTGAATTTCTCTTATCTTGGACTATCAGGGGATGGAAAAGACCATCTCTCATTTTAAAATGTAGTCAGGACACACCCAGCAAACACAGCCAGACATAATAAGTGAGCACTAGGAAAGTTCATGGGCCCCAGACTAGATGTCACTAGGTTGGATGAGACTCCAATGCACAGCTAAACCTGGGGAATTTGGGGGCTCAGAGTGGAGGTCCTAATTGATATGAACAATGGCCAAAGAATCTGACCCTTAATGAATATTGTTATCATCCAGCAGTAAGTTTATCCATTAAACCTCAATTTTTCAGCCATAGAGCTGGCTGAAAACTGCAAAGTAAAAATTGCCTAATAAATTAAATTAATCACAACGATATTCACTCAGTAATGTAGTTGAAGAATGATATTTATCCAGGCGCAACAGACACCCACAAGTTAGTTCCAAAGGGTAATGTTTCTAAAAGTATCTAAGTGAATTAAAAGCATTCACTTCTGAATATTTTGAAAATGCTTAAAGAAATCAAGATACAGCTTCAGTGTCCATGTGCTCTGTTGACCGCAGTGGTATGGATATCAGCCTACCGTGACTCTGTGATAACAAGAAGGATTAATGAACCACATTGGATTTGCAGACGTAGGTTAGAAGAGGCTAAATGTTGGCTCTTGAACAAAATGGGCTTCATGAGCAGTTCCAGTGCAGCTCCCATGCCAGAGTCCTGCCACAAGGTTGTGCTGGTGCCAAGGCTCCTGGCAGTCCCAAGCCAACCCAGCGTGTGGGGAAGCAGGGGGGCGGAGAGTGATGTATCCACATCTTAGCCGCTCCTGGAGACCCTTCAACTGAAAAGATGCCTTGTGCATCTTTGAAGCTCTTGGCCAATGAAGATCTTCGTAGGCATTTCACAGACATAAGGAGTGCAGCCATGTCTTGAGTGAGTGGGTATCAATCCCATGTATAAAAAAGACCATCATATTAACAATGAAAGCCAAATACGGGCAGGAAGAGCCAATTGCTCTCTATAAGAAATCCAAATCTAGGTATATGATACGTGCAACAGTTAAGGAAGTGAATTGGCCTTTCTGGGAGCTGGGCTGCAGGACTCTCATCCCCTGAACCACCAGGCATGCTTTCTCAAGGTATACTTTGCCTTGTCAGTCATCACTGGTGTTAATGTATAGTAAATCTCTCCCCCTGGTTCAGGAGAAGTGAAGAGCTGAACCTCTAATCCAAGACTGCATTCTCTCCATTATCCAGGAAGCTGAAGGAGGGACTGGCAGATATGGTTGCTCCAGCCCAGCTTTCCATGGTTTTTACATGTGAGACTTGCTTTACTGTTGGAAAGACATCTGGCTCCAGAAAGCTGTAAGTATCTACTTACAAGCTCCACTGCACCAAGCCAAACTTGTGCTCCAGTTCTTGCCAAGAGGTCAAAAGAGCTGCCAGCCATGCGATGAGTGAAGGGGGCATAATCCAGGCAAGAGGAGTTATTAACTATTGGAATACTCTGTTTACCTCCTACTTGGTAAATAGCACAAATAGAGTTGTAACAAAAGCCTTTTATTGGGCCACAAACAGTGACTTCTTACAGTGGAGCCTCAAGGTGTTTATAATTTTATTCCAGTATGTAGTATTTCTTTGGATTTATCTCGTTCGTAAATTCCTAATCTAAAGAATAGAAATGTAGAAGTCCTCTTCTCATCTTGACCAGCGGGTGATTCTTATTAAAGAAACAGCTCACCGTGCTGGTTAATCGTTTCAAGAGCTTTCGAGTGATTTAATGTGGCATTGAGTTTGACTCACTTTGTTATTTCTGATGGAAGACCTTATTTATTTCAGAGCTAATGGGTGAGAGTTAACTCACATTTCTCCCTCTCCAGTGACAAGAAAATAACTTACAATTGGTTTATTTAAGAAATACATTGAAAACAAAAAAATGGAATGAAGCACCAAAGTATAAATCATGAACAGGATTTACGGCACAGAAAAGTGATGTTCTTGCAAAAGAAAAAGAAAAAAGAAACCACTTGCCTCCAGTAGCTAATATAGTGTAAGTGCTATTCAGAGAGAAGTTACTGCCTTTCTACCAGTACTAGAGCACCTCCATGCACAGTCTGAACCCGTATTCTACTCTAAGTGCCTCAGTGATTAAAACCCCATTGTCCATAGAGTTGAACAGCAGGAGATGCTGGTTCTGAACACGTAGACAGGTTATCTGTTTGACAACAGCTTACAATGCGTAGCAGACACAAATTATTACTCCTTTGGTACTTACTGTTGTAAGAGTTACTGCAAAGGTAAATTATCTGGTAACCCTGCACATATGATTATAGCATCATGTTAGAAGCACTCTCATTACAAAATAAGTGTTTTCTCGATCATAATCCCTTATTTGCAGATACTTATGACACTTTGTTGGGAGGGGTGAACCACTTGATGGATTGAAAGTTACCATTCTTCACAGATTGATGGCAAACTCTTTTTTACAGGTAATACAGTGATTCTTGAGATATACAAACATATGAAAATATTTTTTTCAGAATTTTAAAAATACCATGTTTTGTTATCTTGGCACTTGGGTAGACAAAAACAGGATTAAAAGTTCCAGGTCTGATTTTTGGATCAGTCACAATGTGATTTTAATTCTGTTCCAAACTGGCAACTAAGGACTGCTTTGGCTTACACGGAGCATGAGATGGAGAAACCTGAGGGAAAAAAAATAAAAGGGTTGCTCTAGTTTACACTGGTGACAGCCTCCAAGCAGTGCTAGATTAGGGGCAAGACTAAGAGGAAAACAAACGACATCTGCATCCAATGTGTCAGGAACATCAACATCAGCTCTGCCACACCTGAAAAAGGAACTCTCAGAATTGGCCAGAAATTCAATACCATTCAAGACTGGTTTCTCAGTTACATGCCAGGCACTGGTTTCACCTGTCATGGCATCATTTAGCTTTGAAACACTGTGTACATTTACATGTATATACAAACAATACACATACTTAAATCACATTAATCTTTGCAGTACCCCTTTCATCAGGGGCATAAAATAGATGGGACAGTAGCAAAGATGAAACACAGCTTATAGCCTGCCCTTAAAAGACTGCTGGATTTGACAGCAGCAGACCAGTCAAAAATTAGCACATGACCATTAGATTAGGATCATTGCTGACAGTCACCTTTAGGTAATCAGGATCATTGTTAAAAGAAGCTTGAAAAGCATCCACAGCTTTGACCAAAAGGACAGGATTTATTTACCATTACAGATAAGGGACTATATACAGCACCTCTGTGCACAGAGCATGCTCTTACAAGTTCTGGATCAGTATGGAAGCAACCTGAGACACATTGCTCAAAAAGTGTAGATAAAAAGTCCCAGAAAAGGTGCATGTACACGTGTGTGCGCGTATGTGTGTGCGTGCATATAGGTGTGTCAGGGTGGAGAGAAATACATTCTCTAATTTATATTTCCAAGCTAATTCACTCCTAGTTTTTGGGATGCTACTTTCTCCTAACTGTAACCTTGCCGAAGGACATTAATATCTCTCAGGTCGCTTTTCACCCTAGGGACCACACGTCTTAGCTTTCATGTAATATTATTTTCCTGCAAAATATCCCAGCAATTCTAATTCTTGCTTCTTTTTCCCTTAATTCTCATGAAATGATAAAAACCTTTCTTATGCAAAATGTCATACGTTTGCAACATTCAATGTACATACATACAAAATAAGAGAGGAGAGAAATTATGATAATTCAAATATTCTTTGGCAATATAATTAATAACATCATTCTGTTACATCAGTGTGTCTGAGTCTCCAGAACGGACCTATTTACTAGTGGAGAAGGCTGCAGAATACTTCAGGAATAGGCTGGGTGCAGAAAGAGCAAGAACAGCCACTGCGACCAAAGGAAGCCACAGCAATGTTAACACTTCAGGCGGTTGTTACCAACACAGCCACCGTGTACTGTGACCCTTTCTCTGTCAATAGCAGAACTGCACTAACACGGTGGTCTGCTGACTTGGATGCTGACATAAATCCCACTGGACTAAAGTGGAGTTTTTTCATTGCCATTAATTGGTATTAAAACCTAGAGAAAGGATAAAGAGCAGAATCTGGTTTCTGATTTTGACTTGTGGGAAGATGGAGTCTCTGCTTCCAGTTTCAGTTCTCAAATGAATCTCCTCTTTAATTTGTAATACAATTTCTGTGCTTGATTTAGAAGCACAAAAGGAAATCAGATCATGTTTCTAAAGATCTCAGAGTACTTTACAAATTATGTATTTGCCATCATCATCTCAATGGGGAAGCTGAGGCATAACAAGGGGACATGATTCACCCAAGATCCCAAATACCTGGCAGTACCAAGCCAAATTCTATCCCAGCAGCTGGGGTCAGACAGAGAGCATGACCATCATGGTAGGAATACAACCTGTACCTGCCACCTGCCTGGACACACTTGCTGGACTGCGTTCCAGCATTTAGCTTGCTTAGCCCAAACACAGATTGGAGGGAGAGGTGTTCATATTGCTCCAAAGAGTGCCAAACAGTCCCCTTCTTCAGCAGGTTTCCGGACCAAATTCTTCCTCGCCTTGCAGCTAGAAGTGACTGCAGTCTATTAATCTACCTGCCAACAATATCAAGACTTCCAAGTCATGCAGATCATGTGTAGTATGTTTTTTAAAAGCACACAGTTTACTCTTAGAAAGGTTTCTTAAAAATAATAAAAATATTGTCGTTTTATTGAAATGTCACCAGATGACAGCAGCATGCATTTACCCTTCCTTTATAATCAGCCTTTCCAGCAGACAGATGCCATAAAGCACTACAGGATGCAATGCCTGTTGCAGAGTTGAACACCGAAAGTTGAAACAGCATCTCACTTTCTCCCTCTTGTTTGTGGAAGGGATTTGCTTGTTTTCTCAGCCCTTTTTTGTAGGGCTGCTTGTTCTCCCACTTTAATGGGACACTCTGTATGAACAAAAGCTGAAAAGTGCACAAGCTACTCAGCTTTGCTCTGTGTTTGGGATGTGGAAGATGGACAGATGGCTGGGCAGACAGACAGATTTTGTAGAAGCTTTATTGTCTAACAGCCATTTTATGACGCGAGAGTGATAATAAATGATGCAGCACGTGGGACAGCAAGCAGAAACTCTGGTTATATTTCATGTCATGTTCAAAATGCAACTTTAATTCTGAAATGCTTGAGCTATTTAGACTTTATGGGACATGATGACTACAGCAAGAAATGAATTGCAGTTTGGCATGCTGTGGAGAATAAATATCCTGAAAAAAGAAATACATTAAAATGTCAAGCAGCAAATTAATTAAATTTTCCACCTTCTTAGGTCTACAGCAAATTATTTTACTGTGAAATGACCACAGGTACAGCTACCACATCATTCTTTTCACAGGTTTACTGCAACAATTAATGCCTGAGAAACAGCATGATTTTGCTCCTGAATGGACCCTTGACACAGATCTTCTGTTCTCCAAGACCAAAACCATCTAACAAGACATCAGGTCATTAAATGCTAACAGAGAAAGAAAGAAAGAAAAAGTTTCTCAGGAAATTTTCTAGCCTGGAAGAGATACTGAGAAGCCAATAATCAAGAAGATGTCTGAATTGAAATGTAGAGTCATTGAGACTCCTGCTTTGGAAGCAGCTTTGTCATAGATGTAAGAGAGTAATCTGGCAAATCCTGAGCAGTTTTATAGTATATTTGGCAAGTTACTGAATGTTTGTCTCGATGGAGACCATTCCCAACAGAAGAGCCCGTGGTCAGTGGCTTTCCCGCTGTCAAAAGTGTCTAGTCACATTAACATATAGTGCAATCTCCAGACAGCTTACTTTTCACAGAAAATCTGGCAAAGAATGGAAATAAACAAGACAAAAGCACAGATTCATCCTACGCATCACAGGTACTATTAGCAGCAGCCAAATTTTTTTATTCTTGTAGTTCTGTGTAAAAATGGAGACAATGTTTTCAGTCATATGTTGGGTTCCTGGTCCTAGGCTGACTTTTAATTCATCAAGTGCCTCCAATTACAAGAGATATCATGACATGAAGTTTTAGGTTGGTTGCACAAAACAAACGAAAGCCAGGAGTCTGGGACTGGAGGAGTGTGATCTTTCAAGGCTTTTGAGCAAAAAAAGAATGTTGCTGTAATTTTGACAACATAATTTAGAGGCTTTTATATAGAGCAATCTACACCTCCGCCCCTCTCCACCTCGCCTCCCCCTCTGGTATTGTCTTGCCTGTCAATTATTGGAAGAAGAGCCTATTCTTTAAAAGGCTTTTAAATTATTAGAAATTATTTGGAATATCATCTAAAAGCTCTTGAAAGAAAGAACACTACCCCCTCACATACACACAGCAGAAAGTATTTATTTGTATTGTCAACTTAAATGTGCAGGAGTAATGTGAGAGTTTATCTGGCTCACGACATTGAGGACCATTAGCTCTGCTGACCTTGGGTTTGAGCTGTGGGGATATTATAAGCTAAAACTAACCCTCCAAACGCTTAATACATGACATCGTGATGCCCATTTCCTTTGGTACTTATAACACTGTGAGGTTCGTATAGAAAGACTGAAGGAATTTAGGGCCATGACAATACATGAAATACAATTTGGGGCCATTGTATTGCTATAGATTGCACTATAAGCAGTGTTGCTGTTAATATATGCATACCAGCAAGCAAAGCAAGGCAGCTGCACCATTTTGCCAAGTAAGCAACTTTGTGGTTAATGTAGGGTTTGTTTGCTCTGATACATAACAGAGACATTCGAGTTCCTTCAAACCATCACTCTGACTGGCATTAAAAGATATTGTATTATAAATTTTACATTATAATAGTGTTTACTGGCGGAATAAATTGCATACCTGTATTGAAGTGATGGAAAAAAGACATCACTCATTATCACATTCAGCAGCATGCTGAATACAGCAGTGAACAGTGATAATCATGCCAGCTAAAGCGATTTTACCTCTGAAAAGTTGTTCAGACGTAAGAGTGAGAGACTGCTAATGTCTTACATGAAGCACAGCTATTTCCTATTTGTTTCTGAGAAGAACCTTACAATCCATTGATAACTCACAAGTTTCCTAAATGCATTATATGTTAAAGGTATAAAAATTATTTCTCAGTTTTCTTCACAGCCCTCTTTTATCTCCATAATAGAATCATAGAATCATAGAATCATAGAATCATTAAGGTTGGAAAAGACCCCTAAGATCATCGAGTCCAACTGTCAACCCAACACACCATGCCCACTACACCATGTCCCTAAATAGAATCATAGAATCATTAAGGTTGGAAAAGACCTCTAAGATCATCTAATACCTATCTTGCACGTTGCCAACGGCTGTTATTCCTCCTTTTAAGTGGCATCACACAAATTAGAAATAAGCATTTGGTTCAAATGTTGCTATACAATTCACTCCCAGTCCCTCTGATCTCTCCTGAAATGGTTTCTGAAACATTGCTCTTCTCCAGACAGATCCATGTACCACCCAAAGAATTTTCATCTCTGAATTTAGCTTTCAGTGGAGCCGGGGGGAGAAGAGCTGATTCACTTCTCTGCATTTAAATTTTGTTTTCTCATTGTTAGTGTCCCTAAATGAGTTTCATCTTGCTACCTCTGCCTACCACTAGATATTTAGGGTAGGCTTCATCACCAGCAAGGAAACCTTATTCTGGGTACCAACGTGTAGGACTCTATAGGTGGGTGAGGTATCTGAGCTCCCAGTGCAGTCCATGCAGATCTAGTCAGTGGAGCCCAGATGCAGTTCATCCAAAGCAGGTAATAGGGGTACCTTAGCATATGCTGCCTGGCCTCCAGCTGCTGAAGGGAATATGTCTCTCTAGGGCCTCTGTCCTATGTGTCAGCCTCATGCAGAGGTCTTCAACAATGTAGAGAGCCTGGAACAGTTCTCAGGGCATATGTTTAGGCAACTGAATTAGGTCCTAGACCTCCAGTATCCATTGTGGAAGCCAAGGCACCTCACTCACTTATAGACACCCACATGCATGTGTTTCAGTCTCCCCCGGAAGCTGGGTGAGATGAACCCCATCCACAGGCCTCAGTTTCACTATCTAGCTACATCTTTGAAGTTAAGTATAACTACACAGCACCCCTCCTCCAAAGTTTTTAGGACCCTGTTCCCAATGGTTTTAGTTGGACTCCATGCCTTTGAGGATCTGGTCCCTAAAAGCTCTGCTATCCCTGTGGCTAGATTTAGTTACCAAAGAGTAGGAGAGCAAACACAGCTGATCAAGTTATCTCTGTTTAACAAAGTGCTGAATATCTGTGGACCCACGGAACTATTTCATATTCACCTTGTAATTAACCCAGGTGAAGTGGGTGCTCAGCCCAGAAGGGAAGGTCTGGGAACCCAACCTAGGTGCAGTATTTCTGAGGAAGCACTGCTGCCGCAGGGAGCAGAGGGACAGAGGGACGCAGTGGGAGGACATGGTAGCTCAGGCTCTGCCATGCTGCTCTACTGACTGAGTGGAGTGGCTCCTGGGATTGGCAATCTCCTTTGCCAAGGAAGGGATTTTTTGGGTACAAACCAGGCGATATCAGAAAGGGAATGAAAGGGGCTTTCAAGGGTCTCGTTCTACAACTGAACATGCATCTATAAGTGCCAGCATCTCAGGGGGGGTGGTGTTGTAATTAAATAGGTGGAAACATAGATCATGTAAGGTAGAAAAAGTGTAATGAGGGGATACTAATCTCCCCAACATTACAGTTCATCTAAATAATAGGGAGGAATTACTAAATATCTCTCAGATTCTCTATATTCCAGCAGAGGATCCTGCTATGTACTGGCCAATATAGCAATCTGCCACCTCTTAAAAAAAAAAATCTTTTTCACATACCAATTTGTCCTGTTTCCTCCAAAAGAATAATGAAATGGGAAACAGAAAGAGAAGACTAGTAAATAAAAGCAGCACTGTTGTGTGAATTTCCTTTTACTTGGCAATGTTGGAGAAAGAGAGGGGAGTGTTTTTAAAGATTGATGACCATCTCCTTCCCCCTGCCCAAAGGACACAATCTTCACTAAAAAGAGTTTGACTTGCCTGCTATAGAACATACATTTCTCAATTCAAATACTACAGTTCGAACCAGTTGCTGTCCCTAATATCAAGTTTCTGTTGACAAACAATACAAAGCATGGCATTTGTGTGTGACTGAGTTGATGTTCAACATGGAAACACTCCTCCACAGAATCACAAGACAGACTTGAAATTTAAATGATTTTCAAAGGAAATTGTAGGTGAAAAACAAAAGGAGATAGATTGAAAAATGGAAGTAATGGGAAAATAAAGATGAGGTGTTAGCGCTACCTAATTGTTTTCCTTTTTTTCATAATAAAAATTATTATCTCTCTAAATGTATGTCACCCATGCATTTATCTGCATTTCTGTTTGTCTATCATTTACCTGTCTTCCACCTGCCTGAAAGTAACTACCTGTTTGGAAAAGCAAGTTAAATTGTCTTCCTCGGTGAAGGGAGGGGAGAGAGATAAAAAGGAGAGAGAAAAATGATGAAAAATCTTGGTGTAATCTGAATAGCAATGAAGCAAAAGCTACTCCTTGATGTGCCTATGAATCCTGTAAATGAAGTGGCCCTTGAATTAAATTAATTTAAAATCTGGCAAATATTACTCGGCATGTTTGTCAATGTGCTGTATAATTATTAATTTGTTCATTGAGGCAACTATATAAATAAATAGAAAGCAGAATGCCATGATTAAACTAACACTAGAAATCCAGGGTCAAGGAGCCCTGTTATACAGGGATCTAAATAGCTTTCCCAGGTCCTATTTTTACATCTCCATACAGATCTGCAGGTCTGTAACTGCGAATTAATTGGCACACATTTAGATGCCAACAGAGCTTTTGTATTCTCAGTGCACATTTTGTCTTCTCAGAGTGAGATGTTAGTAATGGAGGTTTTAATATTACCCCTAGGGGAGCACCAGAAAATCTTAACAATTTCCTTCACTAGAGTATTTTCATTAGAGCTAAATGCTGTGCAATTTACATTTGAAATCAGGTATAGGGTAAGTATAATGTGACAAGACATGTTGTAATGTTAGGGTTTTTTTGTTCAAATGTTCCTTATTTACTGCAATATACCCTCAAAAGATAAGCATGCAATTAAAATAAATATCTTGATTTTTAACCACTCCTAATTGAACTGTTATTGGGATAATAGGAGCACAAAATAGAATCAGGTTTAAAAGGACCCAAAGCACAAGATTAAAATACTGCTCTATTTAAACAAAAATGTTTCAGGCGAAATAGGTTCTGTGCAGCAGAAACGAGTTCATCATAAGTAAATCAGACACAAAACCCTTCCTTTGTAGTACTAATTCAACCTTATGGTGCTTAAAATGCCAAGACCTCTGCATGACTCACAGGAAAAACCTTAAACCCTACCTTTTCCAACACAAAAAAAAAGAACTGAATTGGTATTAAAAAAAATGCATTCATTAATGCAGGGCCCAATGCAGTAAAGAGCTAGAGGACTAAAGACAAAACAGGACTGACACATAGCTGAGGCTGAATTTCGGTGCTTGCTCTAATATGAAACTCTCTCTGCCATTGCCCAGACCTGAAGGCACCCATATTCCATCACTGACTTGCTTTTTCATAGCAACAAAAGAAGGAACTGCACACCTACAACAGCTTCAATCAAATCAGGACCTCCTTTATGCCTAAATCCGATCACAGGATCCACCATTTAAATGTTTCTCCACTGAAAACCCCTAAAAGGCTCAGTCAGACCAGGGTTGTTATTGAATAGGGTCCCTACAGCATGGAGAGGATTGCAGCACCTGCCTCTTAGCCAGCCTGGAGCCTCCTAAGACTGAGGAAACCAAACCACTGCAGAAGAGGCCTGCCAGCAGCAGGAAGAGAGGAGGAAGCAACAACCCTAGCAATCTGCCGTTCTGTAAAATTACAGCCAGCCTCACGTGCAGCAGCAAGCCACATTATGAGGAAGGAGGTCTAAGCATGAGGGGGTCAGAGCCGGAGGGCTGGAACGGTTACAGGAGTGTCCAGACATGTCCTGCATGAAATACAGCCCCCTTGGGCTGAGTAAAGCACTGGAATAAGGTAATGTTCTCATTGCCTTCTTCTTTACATAGCCAGGCACAAAAATACCAAATTATTTTGGAGGTCAAAAATTCATGCCACCTTACTGAGCTGTCCAGATTAGGCACATGCACGCTATTGTCCCCATACCACCAATGAAGAAAAGAAGGTCCTACAAAGGGTGCTTTAGATGATAGTGGGGTTCACCACCCTTCATGTGGCCTCCCTCTTGTCACTGGATACACAGGGAGTCTAAAGCAACTTGGTGCCTAACAGAGCGGAGAGGAATCAAGCACAGGGGCTCACACCCTGGCTGGATAGCACCAGGTTTTCAAAGCTTAGCCAGTACTCATAAAAAAGACTAGCAACCACAGCAGTCTCTCATATGCTTACACTGGAACTCATGAAAATCCAGGTCCTAGATTTTCTGGTATTACTGTAAATTGCAGCCTTCTGCTGTTAAGGACTCTGTGAAAAGCCCTTCATAAATTTTCATTAGAAAACTTACTGAATACAAGACAGACTGAAACAATATAAATGTTGAGGGCATTTCTTCCAACCTTCTGAGGAAGGATGATTACAAAAGTTCAAGCTACCTTTGAAGCTTAAAAAAAAAAAGAATTTAGTTCATGGGTCTTTTAAAGACATTTGTCAAATATCATTATTTCTGAGAGCAGCAATGCATGGTTATGAAGTCTTCATGACCCGATAGATTTTTATGAAGTTTTCATTGCTGTCCGAATGGCCATGAAATCTATGCAGAGCAAGAAGTAGGAAAGCTTTGCATATGACCTTGGCCTTGCACAGCAAAAGGGTGGACAAGAACCAAAGAGCCTGAGGAGGTGCCAGGTTAGCAATTGACCAATTGACTACTACCATGTAGTAGTAAGCAAGACAGGGTGAGCAGTGTGAGCAGTGAGAAGAAAAGCAGACCTTGAAAAGCTTGCAAATATTAAACAGCAGGGAGAAGAGGGAGAAAAAAGAGGGGAACTAAGAACAAAAATGTTCCCACTTCAAAGAGAGGAGATGAGGAAATGAGAACTCAAGAGGTCCTGTGCTTTGTAAAGGCCTCAAGCTGTTAGGCATCTTGCCTCTGTAATACCTAAACAAAAAAAAACCAAAACAAAAACAAAACAATACAAAATTCCAAAGAAAGTATCGGAAGCTTTTTGGATAGGGAACACAATGAAATTGTATTAAAAATAATTAAGCAAATGGTAGAGTTGAGACATAGAAATAATTAATATAATCTGAATTCTTTTGAGATTTATTAAATAAGTGGTGGCATGTGAAATTGCACTTGTATATTGGAGAAATAATTCTAACCCTGCTTTCCACACAGCTCTGCCCACACTTTAGCCACATGTTCATCATAATCCCACCTGTTTTTCAGAGGTTGTTGCAAATATTGACTATGTTTGAAATGCAAGGAAAAGTACAGTCAGGTTTTTCAAGCCATTTGGAAGAATAGAAAGCATAGAAAGAGGTTTTTTCCTCAGGGAGGAATAGACATTAAAGGGAAAATCAGGTAGGAGGGAAACGACCTCAATGAATTTTAGAAGCCTACAATGTAGATTTCCATTCTTACCTATTTTATGGTCAAAGCAAAAATGCACATTTCTAGGACAAAATTATTCTGACCTATTCTAGACTTTTGTTTCTAGGTTGTGTATGTAGAAAAGCATGTGCTAGGTCACAGATAGTTGGAATGAAGGAATAGGAGGTCTCTAAAGCGCAAGAAGCCAAATCCCCTGTGATGCTTTTCTTGGGTGAGTCTATTGGCTGTGTCTTAAAAGTGGTATTAAAATAACTTGTAGTGAAAAAGAAAACCGCATTTGTGCTGTTAAATGGCAAAATTTTCTGGTCCAGGTTTTGAGCTTAGATAACGATACAAGAAAATAACTGAGATTAATTCTTCTGCTGTTTAACATCAAAAGTATTTAATTCTTAATGCTTTCCATTAGCGCACACAAAAGACAGAAATCCATGTTCAAATGAAATATCTATCATGCATGACCTCATTTGAAAGTACTGTGAAAACAGATGTGATCATAGAGGATACATGGGACTCTGGACAAACAGGTGCCCTGAACTAAGGATGTCTAAGGAGCATTGTGCCTCCAAAATACACAACACCACAAGCTTCTTACCCAGGTATCCTTGGCTTACCGCTGCCTTCAGTGTCATCTGAGGGAGCTTCTACCCCTGTGAATGCTCTCCCAGGGCCATTCAGATTTACAGACTGCCAGATGCCTCATGACCTCTCCACCCAACAGAGGCCATGACTTAAAGACACTAACTGTCTCTGCATGAGTAGGAATCAGGAAGGAGAATCAGTCTATCCCACTGTCCACTTATCTAGTCCATACTTCATCGATTTGTCTTTGTTATGGGACACAGTGTTGAAAGTATTGTTAAACTCAAGATGAGCAACATCCACTACTACTGTTCTCCCAGTCATTTCATCACAGAAGGCTATCAGGTTGGTCAAGCATGACTTCCTCTTCATAAATCCATGTTGACTACCTCTAGTCACCTTCTCGTCCCTTATATATTTCAAAATGGCTTTCAGTATTATTTGCTCCATGACTTACCCAGCAACCAAGGTGAGGCTGACCAGCCTGTAGTTCCTCAGATCCTCCTCCTTTCTCTTCTTGAAGATGAGGGTGACATCTGCTTTCTTCCAGACACGGGACATGAATACAGCAATTAAGAAATCTGACCCATCTCATCACCTTCAGCACACTAATGGTACTGTGGCAAACAGGGAAGTGCAAATTAATGTCATGAGGATCAATTAAAGCAAAACAGAATGTACAGAGTTGTGTTTCAAATTTCAGATGTATTGTGAGGTTTGTTCTTATTTTTTACAGTTTCACAGAAAATTCAGATGATGTTTGATTGTTCATTAGAACAATTGCCAATATCTATATATTGACACTGAAATGTATTGCAGATGTTTCACTGTCATACATTAGTAATATTTAAAAGTGTTATCAAACATGTCTTCAATTTAGCTTCAGGAAGTGCCATGTAAAAGTGCTGTAAACTTAGGAAGAGTGTTATTAAAAGCTAAGCCAAGCTTAGCCACAGCTAAGCCAAAAGGCATATTTTCTTTAAACGGCTGTGTTAGATCAACAAGCTGCCAATCAGAATTTATATTAGACCATCCAATGGACATTACATCAATAATCTAACACTTTTTCCTGTCAGGTCAATGCTACAGCAAAGTTTTAGAATGACAGCTTAACAACAGGAAAGTGTTAGCACACATTCTTCACATGATGTCTCGAAGTAATTACAAGGAATATTGAAATAAATAAAAGTGACATAGTGGTTCCCATGAATCAATACAGAAAAGATGTGCTGGAGCCTTAAAAGTTGCCATGGCCAGTCTTGATCAAAATGATGACTATATGTAG
The DNA here is from genome assembly GCF_964195595.1 of Calonectris borealis. NCBI lineage: Eukaryota > Metazoa > Chordata > Aves > Procellariiformes > Procellariidae > Calonectris > Calonectris borealis. The sequence goes on from NC_134312.1 coordinate 131,016,593, forward strand.
CAAGCAAGGAAACCCTATCACCTGGCTGAGTTTGTAGAAAAGATATATGTCTCTGGCTGAGTTTGTAGAAAAGATATGTCTCTTGCAGATGGGGCTCTCAATCTAGCTCAGCAGAAGCCATTGGGAAAAGTCTTCAAATTTATATCCAGTTAACATGTATGTTAACCAGCTAACGTTAATTCAGTGTTTACTACTGTATTTTTACTACAGCAAATGAGAGGGGGTATAAACTAGAACAATTGCAAGTTTTCTGAGACAGGTGACTTCTGGATGCTGGTCTGCACAACAGAAATAAGAAAACATCCAAACAAATTGGACTGCAGCCCCTAAGATGGATCTCATAAGGCCTGTGAGGGAACTAAGGACAAAACATGTACAATACAGGCAGGCTGGTCTGCAGCCCGGAGGCAAGAACGGAGGGAGATTTTTCAAATGGTCTGAAAGTCCAGAGAACAGGACAGACATAGAAGGAAACCTTCACACTGTCATTACAGGCTTAATTCTTTGAAGGGGCAGTTGATAAGAGAATAGATCTATTTGCATGAAGGGCAGAGAAGACATAAATGAAAAATTGAGCAGAAAGGAGATAGGATCAGGAACAAGATCCCAAATGGGGCTCAGCTGTGTGCTGCCATGGCCATAAGCACGAACTGTATTTTTGCCAAGAGAGGTGTTTCCAAGGTTGATGCAGGTGAGAATCAAGGAACCAATTGTATTAGAGCATTAAAGTTTTGGGCAGCTGATACTACAGGTGACTTCATTATACTGGAAGTCAAAAACCTTTTGGCCAGCAGCATATCACCCATGTCTTCAGCTCCTGAACTCCTATGGCCTTTCCACGCGAATCAGAACCATAGCTACAGCCTCTCAATGTTAATGGACTTTAAAAAATTGATTGGGGACAGAGGAGACAAGGCAGCTCATAACAGCTGGTGTGATACCTGCTGGAGGAATATGCCATCTACAGCAATGAGGGAGATGCTTGCATGGTGAAGAGTAGGGTGGCAGTAGCAGGATAATGTGGGCACTGGTTGGCAACCAGTGCTTGGAAGGACTAAATTTCTAGCTATCCATCAGCAATCCATAATGCCTTCAACACCACAGTCCCAGAAGTGCTGCAGCCTTCCTGTGAAAGTATCTCTCTTGAAGACATTAACAGCAGGCCTTTCAGTGTCCACCAAAAGCCACCAGGACTGACTTTTCATATTAGTCTTGCCTGCTGCTTTGGTTGTAAGCCACAAAAGATCATCTTTGTGCACTGCGATTGTGATCCTGAACCACAGTTTGGACTCCTCAGGGCCATAGTAATACAAACAAGAAAGAGGTGAACACACAGAAAGCCTGCGCAGGCACAAGAGCATTTATAGTAGCAGTCCCTCTTAGCTGTGCAAAGCTATTCACAGTATGTTCACTGCACATGCAGCAAACATTACATCCCCAGGCAACCATGCAACTCAGCAAGAAAGTGAGAGAAAGGGCTCCCTCCCAGCTGACAGTTGAGACCAGCATGGGCTGTGAGAAGTTTCTGCAGCCTGCTGTCCTAGTCTAATATCGACCAAGGCATCTGAAGCCACAGAGGGACCACATTAGGTATATTTGACCAGGAGCAGAGCAGAGGAGAAGCACCCACACAGCTGCACCCATTTCAGTTTAGACATGATTGCTAAGGCTAATGCTTGCTGCTTCCAAGTTGTTGGGTCCTGGTCTTGTGACACTAATGATGCTTCTCTCCCACTCTGCTCCACCTGTGGAAAAGGAGGTGTCTTTGTACTCATTGCCCCACTACTAGACAGTCAGGCAATGTAGCTTAAACCACCAGAGCTCTGAGTAGGGAGAAATGCTGGATCAAGCAAGAACAAGCACCGGCTGCAAGTCTCGGAGGCCGTTGCATCAACTTCTGCTTTTCAGGTGCTTCTCTTTCTGCCCAAGTTCAAAGTCATACCAGTTAGCCTAACTAATCAACTTGGCTTAATTCCAGAGAGATATTATTTTCTGAAAGTGCACTGAAGAATGCCTGTGCAGTTTTTCTTTCTTTCTCTGAGTTCATTTGCTTTGATTTACTACATCTGTCATTTTGCACTGAGTTTGTTCCTGCTCCCCTTAAAATTACTTGGAGTTTTCTCATTGTCTTCAGTGAGAAGAAGATAGGATCATGGGTGCCTATCCAAACAGGATTTCTGATTGGGAGCTGATTAAATATTTAAGCAATTCTAGATACAATGCTTATTTTCAGGGACTTAATATGGCCCATCTAATTAAAGTTAAGTGATTCCTCTGTGCATAAGTCCTCTTATGTGAGTAACGAGGAGCACATAGTGGAGGATAAATAATTCTTCAAGGTTTTCTGAAATGTGGACCCATTAGTAAATAATACGGCATTTAGTTAAGTGAGAAATACTCTTGAGGATATAATCTCCCTTATGGAAACTAATGTCTTGTACTATAGACAGGCTTGGTGAGATTTGAAGTTTATTTTGTACTGGAAATTGACTTATTTTTGTGTTGTCCATACTAAGGTTTGACAATAATATCTAACCAATCTCAACACTTAGTTAGGAATGCTGACTAGCAGAGCAAAGGAGGCAGACAAGTTGGGACTGGAGCAGACACAGGGCTGAAAAGCACCAGAAATCAAAATATAATTTGGGAGGACAGGAGGAAAAAGCTGGCTGAAATTGCCCAGACATTATTATACATTCACCCTGCCAGCTTTCCTCTCCTCTTCCACTGCTCACAGTCCATAGGAGAAAGTAGCATTACAGGTCCGGAATATTTTGAAATTTATGTATGTTTATGGGTTAAAATTGAAGATTACCACTATGTTTAATTCTAGAATATACCCAGTTCCTACTTTAAGTATTTATATATTGCTATTTATTAAGTATCTTTTGTTTTCTTTTTCAATGTAGTTGTAATAAGAAAGTTTCATGAGAAGGAACGGAACAGAAATGTTTCCAATATTGAATATTTCATTAATTGTAAATATTAGAAATCCTTGGTTTTCAAAGAGAAAAAGATTTTTTTTCCTTTCAGAAGAAAAGCATGAAAACTTCTCTTCACACATTTGAAAGAGAAGCTACATTTTTTCAACTGACAATGAAAACTTTGTTTCAATCAATACAGAAAATCTAGGAAATAAAGTTCTAGTTCAAATATTTTTGTTTCTTTCCAAAAAAGTCAGCTCTCACTCCAACTTTTCCACGAGCACCATCAAACAACACAACCTCAACCCTGCAATCTGCTGAATCCTCATCCTAGAAAGACATTTAATTCATAATGGGGAGGAAAGATAAAATCTTGTTCAAAATATTTTTCAATAATGTTAGACTGAATTTTGTAGAAGTTGGATCATGGACACGGAAAAAGTCTCTTAGACCTTCTTCCTGTAGATAAATAGAAGAAATGTTTCAATGCCACAAAGGAAACCATCTCAAGTCTTGTTTTTAAAGACAGAAACATGCAAATGATAAACACTGGTTATCATGGAAGCTCAGTACACACCATGCTATTCTCTCCCAGTAAGGTCCTCAGATATTATGGTGCTGTTCCATGTCTTCTTGGCTGATTATTCTATTCATTATTACACTTATGATATAGCTCTATATAGGAGGAGTTTAAACAGATTTTTTTTTCTGTGATAGTACCTTGTTCAAATGGAGGGGGTCCTTTTCTCTTTTAAAGAGTAATGGGGATATTTTGCTTGTGATTAAGGCTCTGATCTTTAGTCTAGCTTTAACCATTTCTCATGGGCACAAAACTTGCAGGTACATTTTGCAATGTAATTATTTGTGTCTGCAATCTAGTTACTTAGATGTCTGAGTCCCTGATTGCATCCATAAGTCAGGGACTTGGACATCTAAGTGATCTAAATTGCACCTGCAACAATTTGCACCTAAAATGTCAAAAAAGGATATAGAAAAAGAGTTCAGAGATGGGTGATGAGAATAATTAGGGACATGGAAAACCTCAGAAATGAAACAAAATGGAACAGAATTGGACTGTTTACCTAAGAGATGAGATGAAATGAATAAAAAAGGAAATGATCAAAAGTAGAGGAAATAAGGAGCAGGATAGAAAAGATAGATGAGGTACTTTTACCCCCCCTTTTATCATAATGCAGGAACAAAGAGACATTTCACAAAATTTAAGCATGGAAGATTCAAAATTTATACAAAAGGAGACACACTTTCCCAAAATTAACATGTGAAAAGCCAGACCACATGATGTAGTGAATCCAGCAGGACTCAGCAGAGGGTTAGGCACCTCTTTGGATTTAGAAATGCTCAAAAACATTTAAAGGGCAGCAATTTCAGAGAAAAACTAACAACCTTCCTGCTTGAAGGCTTCAGGATTGGTTTTTTTTGTAATATTGACAGGGGGAAATCTTTCTTCAGGAGCAGATTAATTTAGACATGCCTGACACAGGTTTCCTTGTACCTTCCCCCTGACGTATTTAGGGCTGCCTCTGGTTTGTGACAGATTGCTGGGCAAGGTGGAGCCTCCAGAGAGAGTCACACCAGCTCAGCCTAGGAGCACAGGCAAATCCAGAAGCCCTTTCAGAAATTGTCGCAGTAGGACTCAAGAGGGCTGTAGATTGGAACCTTGCATCTTTGCTACCTGAGTAATAGGAAATGTGACTGAGAAGCTCACGGATTTCATAACAGACTAGGGAGTGTCATTATAGTATTTAAAGAACTAGAATGTGAGCTAGTGCAGAGACATATTTTTACAAGAAAATCTGCACAAGACAGATTATTGGAACAGCCATCAAATAGAGTTGGCTAAAAACATGCACTGTATTCCACCCCAAAGAGGAAAGTTCTTAATTTACCTTATTCTCACATCGGATTTTTTTTTCTTTTTTCAAAAAAGAAAAAAATGTGAGAGGTACACCCCCCTCACAGGATTGGCTAATATTTTGTAGGCCAAAGAAGAATACAAGGAAGAATTCAAGAAAATTTGGAGAGAAAGAGAAGTGACTAGGACATTCAGAGGTACACAAACAAATACATTAGGTACTCCCCCAGTGCAGGTCACCAGTATCTGAACCACTAACCACATCAGGTAGATCCTACTTTTCTAAGAAAACATGTTAACAAACCAGTGCATTTTCATGCCAAAAACTGTTTTGCTAAAAAATTGCTGGTCTGTTCTACGAGTTTCTCTGCTTCAACGCCAGAGCTTACCTAGGCTGGTATGTCCTTCCATACAGTTTAATTAGATGGTACAGCTGTGTTGGGTCTTCAGCAGGATAGACAGAGAGCCATGCACCAAAAAACAGATATAACTTGGGAGTTAGGACATTTCCTGAGCTGTAGGAGATGTGGGTTGAAGTCTCAGCTGGAAATCAGGCAGGATGCAGACTTAGAAAATGGCCTTTCACAATCTTAGAGGAGCTCCCTAGAGAGCCGTATCAGAAATGACTTATTGCTTGTCTTTTCAGTCACCATCCCTGGAGGTATTTAAAAGACGTATAGATGTGGCACTTAAGGACATGGCTTAGTGGGACTTGGCAGTGTTAGGTTTACAGTTAGACTCTATGATCTTAAAGATCTTTTCCAACCTAAATGATTCTATGATTTTATGTTTCTACGACATGCAGCTCAGCTGATTCCAGGCTTGACCACCAGAAAACATAGGACCTAAAGCCAGGTGTCCCGGTTTTGGCTGGGATGGAGTTGATTTTCTTCCTATTAACTGGTATAGTGCTGTGTTTTGGATGTAGTGTGAGAATAATGTTGATGACACACTGATGTTTTGGTTGTTGCTAGGTATTGTTTACACTAGTCAAGGACTCTTCGTCTTCCCATGCCCTGCCAGATGTGCAGGGGGCTGGGAGGGAGCATGACCAGGACGGCTGGCCCAGCTGGCCAATGGGCTATTACATACCATATGACGTCATGCTCAGCATATAAGGCTGGGTGAAGAAGAAGGAGGGGGGGCGTTCAGAGTGATGGCGTTTGTCTTCCCAAGTAACCGTTACGCGTGATGGAGCCCTGCTTTCCTGGCGATGGCTGAACACCTGCCTGCCGGTGGGAAGTGGTGAATGAATTCCTTGTTTTGCTTTGCTTGCGTGCGCGGCTTTTGCTTTCCCTATTAAACTGTCTTTATCTCAACCCAGGAGTTTTCTCACTTTTACCCTTCTGATTCTCTCCCCCATCCCACCCGGCAGGGGGGGTGAGCGAGCGGCTGTGTGGTGCTCAGTGGCCAGCTGGGGTTAAACCACGACACCAGGTTACTTTCTTGACCACCTTGGCCCTACCTGGTTTCCAGTTAGTCTGGCAGTTTTCAGCAATGCTTCTTGTGCGTACCTAGTTTTCCCCTTGAATCATAGACATATTCTGGAGATTTGAATCAGGTCTATAGAATCTAGGGAGCCCCAATGCACTAAAAATGTCTTGCCCTGAATAGAAATGGTATTCCATGTGCTGGTGCGAATGTAGAAAAAGCCACAAAGATGGACATTTAGGAAACATAATGCAGGCAGGTAGAGGACTAACTCCAGTTCCCAGCTAAACACAGTCAAAATCCTTCTATGGCCACCCGTGACCCTGGAAAAGGATCCAACAAAGCAATAGAGGTTTAAGAGGTTATGATAAGAGAAGAAGACAAAGATGTCTATTTGGCTGAAGATGTGAGGGAAAGAATTACAGAATAGGAAATAAATAAAATATGAGGAATTAGAAGAGAGATTCAAAGAGCTGAACTATACAATCAGAGTAGTAGATAAAGTAAGTGATTTTGACAGGTCCAGGGTCAAGGAACAAGAGAGGGAAGAAAGAAAGCAGATTAAAAGTCGTTGCAGTGTTCAACTGCAGCTGAAACAATGGTGGCATGAATACACACTTTAGCTTCTGGAATTAAGAGTTTAGACAGTATCTGAGATGTAGAGACAACCAGCAGGTTTTGGCAACTGTTTGGATTTCATAGACAAGGAGATTTAATATGCAATATTTACTTCTTCTGATTTCTTCCCCTTTGTGTGAGTGAATAGGTGCCAGATTGTTTGGTCAGCTTAAACTTCTTTGAAAATGAAGGGCCTAATTGACAACTTTCATTTAAAGGCAAGTGTAAGAATCCAGGATGGTCCTTTTGTCCGCTGAGATGTTGAATCAATAGCCATGCACTGACAATATGTGTGACAGTCCAAACAAAGGGGTGCTTCCAAGGCTGAGGAATTTGTTCTGATTCTGGGGAGGTTTGAAAGTCTGTGAAACAGAAAAGAAAGCACAGTTGTTACAGCAACCTGCAAGGAAACACTAGACACAGCCTAGATATGCGGATCTCAGAAAAATTGGGAGAGAAAATATTCTCAGCTGATTGATGGTTAAAGGGCACTTGGACCTGAAAGCAAGGAAAGTGTCTAAAAATTGTTTGAGAGAATGTTAGTCATCCCAGGTCAAAACTGTGCCAGGGACCACTTTCTAAATCTAACAGCACAATCAAGCTCCAGTGTCAGGAATGTTCTCAGTACTATCCCAAATCACTAGAGCATATGTACCCACCCTGACCCTGAGTTTGGGGCTGCTGTGTATAGATAGGCAAGGCTGCAGCTTGGAGCTGAATTTGGAGGGGGAGAGAGGGGTAGTTTCCCTCCTGTTATTTCACTGTGTTAGAATGCAAGTGTCCAAAGTAGCCATCTCTTCTCATACTCCCCCAGCTGTACAGAGACACAGGCTGTTTACTAGAGAAATGCAGGGCAAAGTGAAGAGGAATATATAACATGCTGGATGCTACAATATAAGTGCTTGTTACATTAGAGTATGCTTGGGCACTCAGCTGAGGAAAAAATATGTCTTAAGAAGATTTCAACATTCACCAGTTTTCCAAGCCCTACCACTGGGTTATATTCTGTTGAAAACAAGCGGTCCCCTTCCTCTTTTGACCAGACTTCAACTAGTGCAGTTACAAGAAAACACATAGCCACCTTTGTTTTCTCCATCCTGGCCCCAGCAAAGGGAAAAAGCTAAATCCTTTCTTTTTTGCCCCCTGTACACTCTTTTTTTCTCCCCTTTCCTATTTTCCCTTTTCTATGAATTCCCATACCACTTTTGCTTTGTGAGCATTTGTCTTTTCCCTATTAAGTATTTTTGGAAAATATTACCTCCTGTTCTCTCCTCCTCTATCCTTTCATGTTTATTCCTAGTTAATGTTCGATGGCCAACATGAGGTAAACACAATACAGACATTTATAGCTGAGCTAGTAGTCTATAGTCCCTTGTAGAGAAATTTCTCTGAGTTACAATTTACCTCATCCTAATGTAGCAGCTGAAAATGGCCCAGATGAATCAAATCCAAGAAGTATCTAGTTCTCTTCAAGTCTCTCTTACTGTGGAAGAGTTTTGGAAAATAGGCCTTTTTTTCCTAGTTAATAAGCCCAGACAGCTTCTCACTGAAAATGTCTCAGAGAGGAACCTATCTTGGGCCAGGTCTGTTAGGCTAGGGAAGCAAGTCTTGAAAATCTCAATGGGAAGAAATGTGGCAAAAACAGAATTTATTGCTTCACCTCATCCAAAATAGATGCTCAAAAACAGCTCAAAAAATTCCACCTTTCATAATAAAGCAAAACCACAAGACACGCTTCAGCTCCAGGCAGATCAAGCCCTTCCTCAGGAATTATGTTTGAAAGAGGGCAAGAAAAAGATTAGCGATATAGGGCCTTTGTACCCTCTTTTTATTAAAAAAAAAAATAGACTTTTCCAACTGCTATGAAATCAGCTTTCATTTCCATTCCTTTCTTTGATAACTCTCAGAAAAAAACAACAAGCCAAAAGGAGGTTCATGATACGAATTCTGGTTTTACTCACTCCACTGTACACACATTGCTTTAGTGGACTTATGTGACATGGAGTTAGCAGTTTAGGTAGTCACCCAGGAATTGTATTTGCCCTAGCCTCCATCTCCCATTCACTTCCAGAGATGTTTGATCATGCCAAACAAATGCAAGGTCACAGGAGCTAACTGTGTTTCCCTTGAAGTCAGGGTTCTTTTCCCAGGACTGTTGGGCCAACATGGAGAGGTTTTGAAAGTCTACTTCAAGTTCTGCAAGACAGTTGTCTGAGAGGGTTAAATACAAATACCATTCACCTATCAAGAAAGACACAGCCAACTACCTATTCAATCCTATGGAGTCTGAAACGGGAGAATTTCTAAAAATCGAGTTGAGTCAAGTATAAGCAACGGCTGCAGGAAGTTGTTCCTCCATAGAAAAACTCATTAGCAAACTAACATGGGCAGACAGAGCTTTTATTGGGAGTCAGTTCCCTCACTTTTGACCTACATTAATTTTTCCTTGTTTAAGTTTCTCAGCTGTTGATTTTAATGTGAAAATACAACTATAAATCTGTGTTGCTTTCACTGAGAATGTGAAATAATGCAACAGAAGTTAAAGAGGAGTTTGTATTGCAAAAATATTTCTGTTACGGAGTTAATTTCATATCATTTTATTCTTCTCAAACTTATAATTTTCTACCACTCATACATTTTTATGGCCAGAAGTGATTGTTAGCATCATCTAGTCTGACATGCAGCATAGCAAGGGCCAGAGAAGTTCATCCAGTAATTCTTGCATTGATCCCAACAATTTACATTTGGATTAGAGTATATCTTCTTCAAATACATCCAGTCTTCATTTAAAAACTTAAAAGCAATGGAAAAAAAATCTGCTACACCTCCTGGCAATCTGTCTGAATAGTTAATTAAATGTTAAAAATCCACAACTTGTGAATTTTGTTTTGCCTCAACCTTAGCCATTGGGTATCTTTGCCACAGTCGAGACGCCTCCAGTAGTCCTCACATTTCCCATGCCAAGGTGCTAAGCACCTTGCAGTTGGGGAATTTCCCATTAAATATTCTTTCACTCAAAGGTGTTGATTCACTAGACAACTACACATGACTCACGGCCAAGTTCCATCCCTGCAGTACCCCAAATTGACAGCTGACCCCTGCCGCTCTCCGTAACAGAAAGTACGCCCAGCCTACACATGTGGCAGCATTCAGCAGAGAGGATGCCAGCTCTGCTCCATAAACTGGGCTCACGTCTTGTAATCACGCCTCCAAGCTGAGCTGAGGGCCCGTCACACAGAAAAGCCTACCTGGCTCCCCTGGAGCAAGGGCAGAGGCAGCTTATGGTTCTTAGCTCCTGACTACGTAGCTGCAACCACAGTGTAACAGATGCTAACCCCAAGGATAAACACCGAGGGGGACAGAAAAGGTGACCGGAGCAAGCGTGTACCCAAATAACCAATCTGTGGATTAGAAGGCCATCACACAGACCCAACGGTCTCCCTGAAAAAAAAAGGCTCAGATGGAAGCAGAAACTTGAAGTCACGTTTGCTATTCACAGCTGAAAAATAATTGGGTACTTGCAAGCTGGTCCCTTAGAAAACCAACGCTCACCCATTCCATCTTCACATCCTTGCTTAATATATGGGTATTTCATCTGTAAAATTATTTTAGACACTTGCAAAGTGGCCCTAATGTAACCGTCATTGCTCATCCTCCCTCCCCGCCGCTCTTCCGCGAAGCCTGCTGTGCTACTGTCATGCCATTAACACTCCTCCGAAGTCACGGAAATGCTAGGATGTACCTGATGCATTCAGAAACCCAGCAGGTGCCTTCTGCAGGTACCGCGCGTCCAAGCAATGCCAGGAAGCAGTCATAAAGTTAACACAGTAGTAAGCTGTGTAATTTTTAGATAACAGCTACTTACATAAGTACAGAAATTGCTACATTTTATATGTACAGAGTGCTCACATTCCAATTATGGACCAAGACCCAGTGCATGCAAATAATTAGCATTTAGAAGCAATACATTATTTTTTTTCCCCTGCATACTGCTCTGTGATCTGAAAATACTGGTCGATTCCTCAGTTACTTTGCACATGTCAGTGCAATTTCCCCTCGGTCCCAGAAGCTTCTGGAGCAGGTAAGTAATGTTATAACGTTACAAGGCCTAATAATTGTGTCCAGGAAGCTTCCCATACTATTTTCATCTTTTATTATATGGTTAGCTTATTTATACATCAGTATCATTTGGCAAATTGCATCTCAAATACATGGGGAGGCTGAAGCTTAAAAATACACTCTTGTTCCTCATGGCAGCCCCAGGTGCAAGATATTATCCTTTAATGCCATGGAAAGTCTCCAGCTACCTGACATGAGGACAGGGTACAGCGACGCTGATTGAGTAATTTCACTCTTAAGCTTTTTTGCAACACCGATGCGTTTGCATTCAAACGGTGACATTTTAATACTCAAAATGGGTATCGGTGGCTGGCGCTGGAAAGGGCAAGGCCACGGACCCTGCGGCTCGCCCCGCTCGGCTCCCCGGTGGGTGGGTTGAGGCTCCCGGAGGGGCACAACCAGCTCCCAGCGCCGCCGCCCACGGCCGCCCACGGCCGGGCCAGGCGGGCTCCCGGCCGCTCTCCAAGGCACCGGCTTCCCCTGCCCGAAGGCCGACCCGGCCTGGGGGAGGCACCGCCACAGGGCCCTGGGGACGGCGACGGGCCGCCCCGCGGCGGCCTGCGAGCGCGGGCGGCGGGCCTGCTCCGGGCGCCGGCGGGGCGGGGGATGCAACCCTACCCTTGCCAAATTGCCAGGGAGCGGGGGCAGTCCCGGGGGGCCGGGCGGGGCCGCGCCACCGGCGCAGCCCGCCTGGCCGGAGCTAGCCGCGGCGCGGGGCGGCGGGGCAGCGGGCGGCAGCACGGCCGTTAACGGCCGCCGGGGGGCAGCGCGAGATCGCCCAACCGCCGCCGCATCCCCGCGGCCGCCGCCTCAGCTGGCACCGCACGGCGCGGTACCGCACAGCGCGGCCCGGCCCGGCCCGGCCCGCCTCGCAGGCGGCCCGCTCCTTCCGGCGCCCGTCCCCGCGGGCAGCGCGGGCTTGGGTGGGTGCCCGCCCCAGGCAGGCGGCTGCTCCCGCGGGGCGACGCGGGGCGGAAAGCGGCCCCGGCGCCCTCTCCCTCGACCGCCCGGTTGTGAAGCCCGCGTCCCCCCGAGCGGGAGGCCGCGCGGCTTGTTTATTTAAGGAGATTTCACCTAGGAGCCGCTGATCAAAGCTAATGCAAAATAAATGTCTCCCTTTAATAGACTGATTCTTCTAAGCCCTTGACACTGGGAATTGGGATTTCCCAATGCTATTAGCACTTAGCAGTAGGCGCTCCAGACCAGCCAAGAACAAGGGATTAAGAGGTATTTGTCTAAACTAATTTCTCTCTCTATACCGGGTCTATAGAGACTGGTGTTACTCTGCTGGAATTGTGCAACACGGCTAATTGGCTACAAATTTAACAGTGGCAGGGCTCCCACCGGAGGCTGCCATCTATTCATTACCCCTGCTCTCGCATCAAATGCGCGCCGGCGCTGGGCGCCTGGGCCGGCCCTGCCCTGGGCTGGACGGGCAAAGCCCAGGGAAAGGGCCTCCTTCACGTGGGCCGCTCCAGGTCAGGATCCTGGGTCTGGGGAAGATGAGAGCCCTGTCGTGCCTGCCTGGGGAGCCACCAGGGCCTGGGCGCCTTGTGGAAGAGTAAGTCAATCAAGTGAAAGTGTAATTATCGTAGAAATAGGACGTATGCAGCACTTCTATTTATGCAAACTTTTATTTATGTGAACAACCATTCAGGACAGATGTTGACTTTTTTGGACAGATCCTGTTCTGTGGCTCATATCCCTTCCAGAACAAGGGAGAAAAAACTTGCAATATTTGGCTGCGATTCCTTGAAATTCCTCCCTCCAGGCTGGTTTGCACCTTGAATCCACTGAACGATTACTTCTTTACCACTTGAGCATAACCTAAAGCTAAAAGTGGTTAAGTTTATATCACGCATGCATCTGACCAAAGGGAAGACTTAGGAGCCATTAAGGGTACACAGATGCATTTTCATTTTGTTTTTATGTCAGTCAAAAGGCACCAGGGTTGCTAGAGTAGTCCTGGACTAAGGAAGAAATGCTGGGAAAGACCACAGCCTAAAGTCACTGCTGCTGGAGAATGATTCCCTGACAACCGGGGGTTTATTGCTCTGCCCCGAGCAGCACCCCATCACCTACAGTAGCACCATTACACTATTGCTTCTTTTTGGAGGGGAGCCAGGATTCTCCCAGCAAGGCTGTTCAGTAGTGGACAAAGGTCTCAATTTCCAAGATGAACTTCTACACTCCCACAGGCTCTGATGGAAATCTGAATAGCCATATGAGTCAGGCAGGACCTCAGTGTCCCAGTCTTTCAGAGTTGTCTTTTCAAGATGAAGCACTGCATCCCTATTGTCTTGAGAAGAAAGGTCATCCTGAAGTTGTGATGTCATCCACCTCAGTTGCCTGGAAACCCGGGGTACTAGGAAATAAAAAAACAGTAAAGCTAAAGTTCCCCACCTGACAGTTCGGATTGCTGGATCATGTCACGCTTGCTAACGCTAGATTCACAAACTAGGTTGCTATTCTACTTGAGTCGTTTTGGTTTTCATCCTCCAAATTCGAGGACAAAACTCATGGTCTGTGATTTATCTGTTGAGTTCAGCGTCTTATAAGGCCTCACCTATAACATATACCTGTGAAATTCAAGTAGCATCTTACACATCCAGGCTGAATGATCAAGACACTCTTGCAAGAGTGGCTGTTTAAAAAGCTTTGCAGCGCTGTTTGTTGAATCTCGGCATGTGCTGCTGGGCACAGGTATCCTCCTGTACTGAGAGAAGCCCATGAAAATCCACAGAATTAAATTCTGGCTTTAGTGAGGTGGATGGGAAATACTCAGAATCTCAGCAGGGACAGGGTTTTACTGAAGGAGGACATAGAGCTTCAGCTGCTCAGTAGGGTGCCCTAAACCGCCACAGGAACCAAAGCCAGGTTGGCAATGTTTGCCCTCCCTCTCCCTTAGGGGCACGCTGATGAAAAGTTAACAAGTGGTGTCGATGTGGAATACACTATCGTCCTGCAACAACCCAAAGATAGCATCAATTTTAATCTCAGTCTACAAGATACAGTAAGATACTGGACACGAATCAAATTCACAATACCGGTCCGTGAACAGACAGGATTAATTCTGTTAAAAATCTGACATCTGAGCTGTCGTTGATCAAACCTTTCAAGCTAGAGATTACATCTCTGGCCTTTACCAGAGCGCTTCTTGGCATGCATAGAGAATACGACAAATTCAGTGGGAACATCTTCAATATGAGGTAACACAGAGATACGGAAGAAGGAGGCAGAAAATAAGATGGAGATTATTCAAGGTGTTCCACTTCTGTACAAGATATAACTAAAATATCATCATGGCTTACCAGGAGCAGAGGTTGCCTGCTGAGGCAATAAGTAGCCCTGCTAACTTCATACAGCAGCCAAAGGCCAGCAGCCTAGCCCCCTCTCATTAAGGGAGAAGTGCCCCATTCAATGAGGCACTTCAACAGTTGTCTATCTTTGAACGTGCAAATACCCCCATTAAATCTGGTGGATCAGGGCCAAAACTAATTAATTTAGTGATGCTTTGCATCAAAATCTCACTTGCAATGCATAGCACTCACAATCAGAAAGACAGGGGATTAATTAAACTAACTATTTAGAAAGCTGAGCAGGTTAGGACTGGGTTAGGACTAAAGAGCATAATGATGTCCTTAGTGGAAGCCAGAGAAGCAAATGACCCCTGTGAAACTGATAGGAATTTGCTGAGGATTTTTTTTCTGTTTGGGTTTTTTGTGAGATAAATGAATTGGGACTGGCAAGCCAACCAATTCTGGGTCCAAGAGGCCATGCACTTTTATTTAGATTACTTCTTTCAACCTGTCCCTACCAACCAGGCTCAACCCAAACTGTATCATGAGCAGCAGCTTCATAGTACTTCCAGGTATCAAAACAGGCCATAAAAAGCTTCTATGGCTTGCGATTAGACAAAAAAAAAGAAAGGAAAAAAAAAAGAAGAAAGAAAGGAAGGAAAGAAAGGAAAGGAGAAAGAAAGAACAAAAGCGAAGCACTGTAGAATTTCAGACATGATTTAAATATGAACCTAGATGCATTCAGAGCATGTGTTCACTGTGCCCAGCTCAGCGAGCAGCTGGAGAGAAAGATACGGGCTTGATAATACGCTATACTGCAGTGGACAAAATCAGATTCTGATGGATTACACTCACTAACAGAACAAGAAAAAAAGAATCAATCCATCGAAGTTACTGGAAAGATATTTGAGAAAGTAAAACAGTAAATGCAGCACTGCAGGCCCTCTGGTTGAGCCTAATTCTCTAGGGCTCCTTTGGGGTGTATCGGCAGTCCCATCACTCAGCTGATGTCAACTGAAGGGTGCCAGTTTGCACCCGCTGAGGATCTGGCCTTCAAACTCACCCAGCTTGTGTCAGCAACAGAGTGGCCTCTTACAACCTTTCCGCAACAGTGCAAAATCTTTAATGGCTTGGCACTGCTCAAAATCATTCCATTTTGTAAGAGGAAAGTAAGTGGTATTTCACCTGCCTGGGAGGACCCTTCTCTTCCAGCTGATTAAGGAGGAAACACCGTCGTAACCTCAGTTCTTCTAATATGACAGGCAGTAATGAATGGCTGAGATGTGATCTTTGCATCCTATGGCCAGTCTATTTCCTATAGGTGTTTCCTGTGACTGTAGGGAATTATGGGCAAGGCAATGAAAGAAGCATGCCAGACAATGATAAACACTCCAGAGTCAGAGCAACATGAAAGTGGCATGCCCGTATTTGCTGTTTATTAGCACATATGTGTTTATACAAGGTTCTGTCCTCTATCAAGTGGCAGTCAAGAACTGCACAACTATAGGCGTGGATTATTTTTTCCTATCAGGAACTGCATCTTGCATGTATGTGAAGAACGTTGTACACAAATACATTGCCTGGATCCATTTACCAAAAAGAACAAGAGACTTATGGGCATCTTTGCAAAAACAAGTCCAATTTCCTTTTAATTTTAAAACATAATAAACATTCATTTGTTCAGACAGGTGCATCTTTCTGAAACAACTACGCACAGTCCTATTTAGGAATTTATATAGTTTGATAAACCTCCAGAACTGTAGAAAAAATCCAGACTGAACACAGGTTTTTGACATTACACTCGGGAAATGACTACCTTTGCAAACAATAACGTCGCCGTGCCTAAGCCCTCAGTTCCAAGAGTCATGTACATTCATGCATGGAAAAACCTGTAAGAACACTGACATGCCAGAATGTTTGCAAGATCACTGCCTATGAAAGGTTATTCACAGACACGGTCTCACGCAAAATCACGCCCTCAGAGGTATTACAACCCTGCCAAAGTCATGGAAAGCCAACAGTTTTCTGCTGTGTGAGGAACAATAGAGCTATTCTGGACAAGATTTATTCTAAAAAGTAGAGCTTGAGGACAGTCATAATTTTCTTTTCAGAGCACCAAAAACTGCTGTGCCTGACCATGAAGGTTGCCACAGGACATACCCTACTCACCAGAAAAGCTAAAAGTGCAGAAATCAGAAGCTGAAGAGGAAAGCACAAGCTTTTCCTTCTGTATTCCCCACTCCACAAGTACACTGCCATGGCTTGTACACGTTTCCTTTGCCACAGATGGCAAAAATGAGTCCTGAAATCGCTGGGTTTGCAAGCCAGCAAAAACACTTGATACTGCATTGTAGTCACAGAGGAGTCCACAGCAGCCACGTGTTCCATGTCCTGGGCAGTGACAGTGCTTCCAGGCACTGTGCCGAGCCCACTGTGAAGGTCTGTAGGGAGGGCACATGCCCAGGGAGGGGGGTCACACACCATTTGGTTATCACTGATTTTTCTCAGCAATGATGATAGCTCCACAGCACCTCAACAGCCTGTCATAAAGACACTGTTTTCCCCCTCTGGGTATTACCAGCCAAAGGCATGTGGACCCAACTGATCAGCTGCACTTCAAGATGTCAGAGAACCTAGAGCAAGGACCAAGTCCTCCCTGGGCAGGTTCTCACCTTGAGGAATTTGAGCCATTGTAGGCAGAACGAAAGCCTTTGGGTTCATACCCCAGCTCACTCTCCAGGCGACATGATGTACCCCTCTCCCTAACATCCACATCTACATTGGTCTTCCCCAGCTCCCTGCCCACAGTGCTCTGTAAACCCTCTTTAATCTCCTCCCAGGCACTGCCTTCTCCTACCACCTGCCTTCTCAGGCAGCCCAATGCAAGGAGCCTGCTGCCCAGTCCCCAGTTTAAGGAGCAAGATTCAAGAGTAAAAAAATATAAGGTCACCATGGACCTACAGTAAAAAATGGCGCTCTCACACACGATATGCCAGTCAGAAGTTACCCATCAGTGCTGGCAACACCAACACTGCGCAGGGGGTCACTGACAAGCTGGGAGCACACATTGGTCCACAGAATAAGAAATTGGCCTTGAAGAAGTGTCAAGACATTGGAAAAATGAAGCAATTTGGATCAGTTGCTAGTAAATAAATCAGTGCTGCTTGAAGCTTTGGGCGTAATCTAACCAATATACCTGCCTCATTACCACTGAGATGTCATCCTGAGATTTACACATCAAAAAATTTGACTAAACGTACGAGAATAAGCGGGGTAGGAGGCAGGTTGCATTAGAGGCACTCTGAGCTCTAAAGCAGCTGCAGAGAGGTACAAAGCCTCCTCTTAAATATGGTGGAAGAGAAGACACAAAGCCTCCTCTTAAATGTGGTGGAAGAGAAGACAACGATGAGGCAAAACCCAGGCTAGATGCCTGTGATCTAATAAAATCCCACCCACCTCATCAGCAGCACTGAACTTTGCATTGGGAAGTTCTGTACCTGAGCCGTGGATTCCAATTGCAGTGAGATTTTCTCTGAGATCAAGTCACTTAAAATACCACTTTTCTGATATTTTACTTTTTAGGGTTTCTCATGTTTTGGGTGAAATCCCTAACACAGATGACACAATAATTGCAGGCACCTGCCCCACGAGGTATCTGCCTGACACAAATACGTGTTGAGAGAAACGGGGCTGTATCCATTCCACATGCTAACATAATCAGGGACATCCAATATCATCCAAAACTGTTTACACTGTCAGTAATAACCATGGAAGAAAGAGTTTTTGAGCTGCTTTTTATTGACACTCACCTCATTCCAGAGCTCAGAAAAAATGTGTGTAGTTGATACAGCCAGCCACAGAGATTTTTGTTTTCTCTAAATAAAGTCTGAATAAACAATAAAAGGTTAAGTGCTATTTTTTTCAAAGCCTGAAAACACAGGCAAATAAATTGAGGGTAGAGAACTCAATTATATGAAGCAGAAGCTACTGGCAGTTACACTCAGCAGAGCTGAATAATTTTCAATTACTCTGGGAGAAGAGGTCAACAAAATATGTTCCCCAATCTGTACATTCCTAAACCCAGACCTCCTAACATTACAAGTGCCCTTTGTCAGGGTAATTCAGTGGGGTTTTTTTCCCAGCAAGCACCCTTTTCCCTACTTTGATCTATCAAGTTCTTTCCTTAGGGCACCTACATTAAACTTATCACAAATATGTGCCTGCAAGAGAGAACGCATTTGAACCCCCACTTTCTGAAAGCCAAACTTGACTGCCATTGCAGCCGAGCACTCTGCCAGAGAGACGCCACAACGTGACGGGTGCTGCTGTAAGTACCTCTCTGACCCAATGTGCTGAGGGTGCTAACCCAGCAAAACGAGGAGATGGGCCCCGACCCGGGGTCACCTGTGCCAGTGTCTGAGCTTCCCAGCTGTGCCGGCACATCCCAGCTGAGGCAGCGGGTTTTCCACAATAGGGACGGCAGAGGCTCAGCAGGGCTGGCCAGCTGTCCCAGAACAGAAGAAAAATCTCTGGAACATGGTATGACTATGCCTCCTCCCAAACAGCATCAAGGAGTTTTGAGCACTGCATACCAACTTTGTCATATCTTCCTGGCTTTGAGACATCATCTCTGCTACCATCATTTTGCTACACTTCTAGCTTCAGAGTTCCTTGCTGCCATTTTTCCTTGGCTTTTCTCTCAGCAGGTTGGGGGGGGTTTTATGTGATTTTTTCTTTCCAAGAGGCAACAGGAATGGAGTTACATTTTATGTCACAAAGCATCTCCATCACCACGTAAGGAGAAAGGAAACTTCTGCTTTGGTGTGTATCACATACACACTTATATATAACAAACAACATATGCAGGCAAGATGATAAAATTTCTGGCATATGGAATGAACAAGGAAATTTTCTATGTACTTATGTTTTCACATACAGCATCACCTAAATGTGGCAATTATAGTATCAGGAAAGATGCTCAAATGTTTATTTCTCCAATAGGACTTTACACTGCTATCTGGTCTAAATGGTGCAGTGAATCCCAACAGAAGGAGCTTTTATGGTGACAGTGTCATTCTTACAGCAAATATAAGCTGATGATTTTCAGTGGAAGGAGAAAGCTACTAAAAATTGACTAACCTACTTTTTAGTCAGAAAAGAAACATTTTATTTAAAACCTTTGTGTGAGAGCGGCAATCCATTTATCCTCAAATACCTGCCCATAAAGTTGCTAATGTATGTGGAGAGAAGGTAAAAGAAGAAAAATAAACCCATTTCCTTATTTCCCACACAACATGCAAAAACTGTCCACTATGTATAAAAGAGATTTTGAACTGGCTAGGAATGAAATGGATTCTGGACAGAAAAGCTCCCTCACTCTTACATTCAGTCTTTCCTTGGAGGTCTACAATTGTTGTTAGCTTCCTGGTGAGGGAATTTTCTCTTTCTAAGCCTGGCTTATATTTCATAGAACCATAGAACAGCCTAGCTTGGAACGGACCTCGAAAGACCATCTGGTCTCACCTTTCATGGGAAAGGGAACCTAGATGAGATTATCTAGCACCCTGTCCAATCCCATTTGGAAAACCTCCAGCGATGGGGACTCTACCATGTCCCTGGGGAGGTTGTTTCAGTAAACGATTGTTCTCACTGTAAAAAAATTTGGTGATCTTGGAGCTATTTGGTGATCTTGGAGCTCAGAGAGATGGTTTGCTTTCCTTATTCTCCTACCTTTCGGGGGATTGCGGGCAAATTGCTTTGCCTCTGCAAGCCATTGCTTGCTCCTTTATAAACTGGGTATAAATTATACCACCTGACAAGGAAGGTTTAATAAATCAATGCTGCCAACTAGCATCTTCTACTGGAGGATTTCAGAGACCTTTCCTGGAAATCTTCCTGTGAGGGATGCAACCATACTTTTGCTTTATTAGTCATGGACCTTTGGGGACTTTCGGTTTTCTCCTCAGCAAATGCAAACCTTATTCTGTCATCTCTCCACTGTGTTAAAATAGAAACAAATCTATATATCACTGATGAGAATCAGTAGGAGTTTCAGGATGATGGACCCCATTTAGAGGTTTTGACTGTGTGAAGAAAAGGGAAAAAACAAGATAAATGTATAGGTTTAAAAAGCCTTACAAACTTTGTAGACGTAGTGTGTACCACACCAGCAGCTCAGTACACCCTTGTATCTTAAGAAAACTTAAATGTCAAACACTGCTGAGCTGCTCTCACTGCCTCATTTTTATAATGTGGAAGAAAACAGTCACAGACATAAGAAAAAGTGATAAAGAAATGGCTATTATCTTATCCCAGTCTCTCAGTCGCTTCCTAATTCCAACTGGGTATTCCCCCCCACTGCCCACCCTCCCAACGCACTCTGCTGTAAGGCCGCCCTGATGTTGCTGTCT
The DNA here is from genome assembly GCF_964195595.1 of Calonectris borealis. NCBI lineage: Eukaryota > Metazoa > Chordata > Aves > Procellariiformes > Procellariidae > Calonectris > Calonectris borealis. The sequence continues at coordinate 131,037,267 of NC_134312.1, forward strand.
CTGTCTCTGCTACCTAGCAAAACAACCATGATTTCAAGGTGGGAGACCTACAGATTTCATAAAGAGAGTCTCAAATAACTAGTCCCCAGCAGGGTATTCTTCAGTGTAAATACATTAAGTAGGTACTGCATTGCTGCAATATTCAGGAGCTAAAAGCAAGCAAAGAAAGTAGCCTGTTCTTAAAAAGCCTCTTTTTGGCCACTCTTGCCTCCACTCCAGCTCTGCTCTTAGCACCTCTGTCCAACAGAGGAAGCTCCTGGGTGAGCCTCAGCCCTCTTCCACTTAGAGGAAAGGAGAAACCAAAGACGTGGCAACTAAATTGTTCTTCGCCTCAGTTTTCTGCTGTACCTAGCTGTGCTTAGGCCTCTGCGGTTTTGCATCCTCAGGAGCATGCTCAGAGCCTAACGTGGAAGGCATGTCCTCAATACTGTTTCTGAAAGGGAGGGAAATGGTGGGGATTGTGTCTTTGGGGTTTGCAGCACTCAGCACTCCGTATAACATTGAAAAGTGACCAACAACTTCACAGGTGACTTTAAACATGTGGCTCCCCCATCTGCCAAATCTCTCCTGGCCATCTGGTGTGACCATCTGGATGTAGATCCTATGCATGATCACTTGAGTGGAATTTTATCTTTTTTACTCCTTGTTCCTCACCAAAATGTTTAAATTCCTTTTCTAGCATGTCCAAGAAGTTGGTACATCTTATCACATCAAAAAAAGACGGCCAGACTTCACTCCATGCCCCCTCATAGCTGACTGACACATTGGCACCACCTCCTATTAAGTCACAAGAGGTTACCTTCTGCTTTTATCGGCCAGCAGCTCCAACCTCTGTCATCTACCTGATGGCGTTTCATGATTTTTAATACTTCCTTCACCCTTTGAAGGACCCCTGATAATCACCCACACAGTGATCTCATCGTTCTCCTTCAAATCCCTTCTTCCCGCTCTCCTGCAAAACACTGCCAAATTTGGGGTGGCTGTTGTGCTACAACCTACTGCACTGACCAACATCATCAGAGCACTACAAGTGTTCTCTGCTCTGCTGTTGTCTTGCAAAACATTGTAAGCATTTTGGCATAGGAGACCCCCTTGTTTCTCAGTGCGTTCTGCACAAAGGTATCCAGATCCATGGCTAGGCTCCAAGTTCCATGCTAATAAAAAGCAAAAGAAGATGATTTCCCAAGCTGTTTATGTATCATTCAACAAAAAAAAATTCAGGTCAAATTTAAGCAATAAACTTCAGATCAAATTTAAGCAATTTCCTTTTATTTACTTCCATTTTATTGGCAAAGAACAACTCTTAGCAGGCAAACCTCAAAATATACCTCCAATAACAATTGTTTTGCCTCAGGTATTTATGCAGCATTCTAACTACAGCATCTATATAGCGTTTCTTTTTCCTCACAGATACAAATACACACTCATATTTAATACATTAGCATTTCCACTATACGTTTTTACAGTGTATCCGGTTAAGCAAATTGCTCAATTAGCTGAATAGGGTTTTTTCTTTTCATTGTGAAAAGACAGAGTCTTGCAGAATGGAATGGCGTTCTCGGTAAGAGGTCAGTCGGGTGTGATTTTTGGAATAAAGGAGAGAGGATGAGTGGGTTGTAAAAGATTTTTTTAATTATTCACATTTTATTACCTTAAAAAGTCAAACAGAGAGCGCAAACCAACACACGTACTAGTTCATGCTGGTATGTAACTGTAGCGTGTTGTAGAAAAAGCCCACCATACTTACTGGAATTTTCCTGTTATGGTGTGTACCTCATGGACATAGCAAAGATTGTGAGACTGTCAAATACCGAGTGTCAGGGAATGGTATATCCACGGGTTGGTAAAATAAGCCAGTTAATTTGGCAGGTAAGTATTAAGTAATCATATTGTCAGAACAAGGCAAGTGGCTAAGAAAGGAAGACAAAGAAGAAAAGAACAAATCTAAAGATGAGGAAATAGGAAGGAGCCAAACAGGAGAGGGGGAAGGGAGAGAATGCGGGAGCTTGATGGCCAAGCGATGAGAGAGTAAAAGATGATAATCCATCTGTTCCGGATGGTACCGGGTCGCCTTGTCCTCGTGGCTCATGTTGGACTCCATTTGTGACTTCCTGCTGCCTGAGAGAATCTGAGCATCATCCCACCTGGGTTTTGTTACATAGAGAATGGAACGGCTGAGAAAAACTTAAACAGGTTAGATATTTTCTCACCCACGTTTTTAAAGATGTTTCAAAAAACTTTACTGTTTTCATGCTTTCTGTGGATTTTTCTCATTTTTTGGTTACTCAAATCTTAGCAAATATTAGTTTAATTTTTTTAAGTAAATATTGTTTCATCTTGATTTGGGTTTTCCCTTATTTGGTTTCAACAGAGCAAAATTTCAAATGAGCTGAACGAGTTTTTTTAATTTCATTACATTTTCCTGGGGTAAAAATGGCTATGATATTTGCCTAGGCAAAGTGTTACATCACGTACTCTATTTATGTTTCAGCATTGCAGTGACTTTTAAAAGCTCACAGCAGGAAATGAAGAAAAGCCTGAACTCATAATTATTAAATAATAATAAAAAAATGTACTCTGCTAAGGTTGCATTTATTCAAAATGGTACAATTAATATATCCCCATGTTTCCATTAATACACGTTCCGGTGGAGAAATTGATAGGAAATGTGGTCATGGCATGAACTTTACAGCAGATTTGTATAGTCTCTGCTGAGCAGAGTTTAATTGAGCAAAGCAGCTTGGATAAGGAGTACTGTACAGGAACGAGATTATCCATCATGCACCACCTAAATGGTCAATATCTCAGTTCTCCTTGTATTGACAGAGTTGGGAGGATGCTGCTTAGTATGATCAGGCATCACAGGCAATACGGAATTTAAATGTTCCCCCTTCCCATGGGGGCAAACCTCTTAAGCTTCCTTCAGCCTTTAGCCTTAGCTCCTTGCTGCTGAGATGAAAATACCTGCAGCTCCTATAGCCAGCCCAGGGGAAGGTTGTGTAGGACTTCTCCCCACCTGAATTCCCTCCAGCTCCTCCCTGCAGCTCCTGGCACTGCCAGGTTCTGCCTGTCTCAGGCATCTCTGCTGCGCGGACTGCCCAGGGCTTTGCGCCCTGCTCACCCACACTGAATGCTGAAACAGCTCCTACTCTCCTGCCCAGACCCAGCAGTCTAACTGCAGCCCAGATTTCACTTGTCGCTCTGATCTGTGCTGGTGTTAAGCCATTACACAAGCAAAACCTTCATTCACAGAACATCAGTGCGGAGCCTCAGCCCCATTCAAGACATCGGTGGCAACATGACCTTTCTTGGATTCTCATTACAACCGTGAATTTGAAATACCTGTTGCCATCTGTCTTCACTCATGGACCACAAGTTTTTAGTCCTCACCTTTATGGTTCTTCAGCACGTAGCTCATCCTTCTGTGTAGCACCCGGTCTCTTATCTCACAATTAATTGCTACCTTCAGTCTGCCAGCAGTGCCACCTGACCACCCTGTCATCTCCAAAGCAAGTCCAAGTTTTACTCCTTGCACATGAAGAGCTTTTTCATCAGCTTCTGCAAAGTGACTGCTTTATTTCTCTCTACATTGCCTACAAAAGATACCTTTGCCAGAAGGGCCTGCAAAACACAGTCCTTGGACAAGGGCTCAGCACACCGCAAGCTATGACTGCTGACATGCAACTCCTGTTTCTGTGATCATGTATCTGTTTTGGATAATCCTGTTCTGATACTTTGACAAATTCCTAGGCAGTCGGTTGTCATGCTCAGAAGTCTTAATCCTCGGTGGACTCCTGGAGATGCTACTGTAAAAGACATAGTAAGCATCTAGAACACAACTCCGTCGTCTGATCTATTCTCTATCATATGTCTTTCTCTACTGAAGACCATGGTGCAGGGAATGTCCCTAGACGAGCTGATGCATGGGTCTCAAAAAACACCAGAGCTGAAGGAATAAGTGCTCAGACTCTCACATAATTGTGGGAAGCTTTAATTTTTTTTTTTTTTAATTTAAAGAGCATACCCACCACTCTGAATAACTGTCAAGAAGCAAGATTTAAAAGGAGAAAAAAGATTTTCTTAAGCTTTTTACTTTAAATTGTGTTTATGCATGGAGACCAAATTCAAACGGTGTTTATTTCTTGAAAGCATAGAGGAAAAAACTGTGTTGCTGCTGTTGCAGCCAAAGGATGAGATGTGCAGAGCTTCCACAACACCTGGCAGAAAAAGTGTTGCTGTAATTCTTTACATGCTAGTGTATGTCCTAACACAGCAAATCCAGTGACTCTGCCCCTCAAACAGGAGGCGCAGCACAAAATGCCCCAATCCCCCTCCCAGAGCTAAGAGCCTATTGCTAAATCTTTATCAAAGTCATGCCTGAAGACAAAATATTCAGGAGATAATGAGCACGGTCCTGCTGCTGTAGGAAAACATCCATTCTGGCTATTCAAGTACCACGTCGAAGTGCAAGAAGAAAAGCAATTCTAATCACAATTTTATCTCTGTTATCATGAATATAACTCAAGGTTTCTTCTTTAAAGTTACAAAAACCAGCTAACAATATTTTTATTTCACAAGGCTTCATTGACAGACTCTCTTGTCTGCAGCAATTCAGAACTCCGGCTACTGAAGCTCATCGCTTTTTTATTTGCCTCCTTCAGTGCCGAGAAGATATTTATAACTGTTGCAGTCAGTCTTGAAATAAGTATACAGCACAAGGGTGCTGCACGTTACCAGTCAAGCAGAAGAAGACAAAGACAAATAAAAAGCAATGAAAAGACATGATATAGATATAGGGAAGATTGTGACTACCAAAGAACTAATGGTTTTGTGATGGTAAGAACTGAGCTTAGAAGAATACCAGGTATTAGTAATGGTTTTGTTGAAAAATCTCTTCAGACCATTAAAGTATTAAGCTGTTCTTTATCGCACTTTCCCTACCTCTTCTTTTCTTTGCTAGCTGGTATTTTTTTTAATACTCTTTCTTTATATCTCTACTACTGGATTGAATAGCATTGAGCTGCCTTCACCACACAAATCACGGATCACTAGATTTTTGTTTCATTCTAGACATAATTTGAGACAATCGAATTTGAATAGCAATTTCGTATTCACATCTTTTATTTATTAAGGGTCTTCGAAATACAGGGAAAAGGGAAAATACAAAACCCCTGTATATACAGGAAACGTCAAAGTGGAGAAAAAGCAAGCACGGTAAAAAAGAAATATTTTTCTCTTTGTTTTTTCTTCTAAAAGATGAAAAGCTGGTGAGCCAGATTCCCTCCCTTGCAGGGATATGCTCAGCGCGAGAGGCTGAAAGGATTACAGCAGGATGCCACTCACATAGCTCTCACCGTCTGTCCTAAGCAGCTCTGGTTTAAATTACAGCTACCTCAGGGTCCCTGTATCCCTAACCAGCGTGCAGGGTGCCCAGCTGAGAGGCACTGGAGGACGCCGGTGTCTCCCGCGCGGCTTGCATCCCGAGGAGGGGATGCTGGTGCAGACCAGCCACCTCCGCCCTGTGCCTGCAACCCCTTCTCCCCCCTTTGCATCCTTCCAGCCAAGAGCTCAGGTACCGGGATACAGGTGTAGATAATGATACAGCATCTCTGCTATCTCAAAAGCGCAGAGGGAGAAGAGTATGGGTGATTCGGCATCTCTGCTATCTCAAAAGCGCAGAGGGAGAAGAGTATGGGATGGGGCCTGAGCTGCTCCGAAGCCACAAGTTTTAATGCTGGGCTATGTGAGCTTTTCCACAGGTGATAGGACTGGGAGCCGCCTCAGGCCCCAGGGAAGGAAACACACGCTTACATTTCTTGTGACTTTGCCCAAAGTTTTTATTTCATCATTTCAAGCTGTTTAAAAGGTGGTTGTGCTGGATAAGTAACCAGGACCCGCGATCCGTCAGAACAGCAGACACATCTTCAAAAGTTAGACTACGCTGTGCCACCAGAATCTGCTGGGAAAAGGTAGTGCATTTCATAACTGCTTTCTATTATTAGCCCATCACTATAGTCCTGGATTAAAAAATCACTTCAAATGAAGGAAAGGGAAAATGTGTTGTTCTTTCTCTATGGCTAGATTCTCCTCCTTGCTTCCCTTTGCCAAAAATATTTTTAAATTTAAATGTGAAAACAAGTTATGGGTATGGCCCCTATGTTTGAAGAAATAGAAGGCAGTTTTGCTTGAAGTTTTAGGGTGATTCTCACTTTGAAAATATATTTTAGTAGTGTTAGATTATATAATGACAGCTATGCATCCCGCATGCATGACTTGCTTGACTTGCTTTCCTCATCTTCTTGGTAGCTGGGGTCAAGGGCTGCAGAAGAGGTTCCTAAATTACATTTCCCTTTCCCATATTTCAGTATACAAGTAAATGCCCAATTTCTCCTGGGGCTGTGCCCTCCTTCAATTTGAAAATCAAGATCTAGGACTCAAAAAGAAAGCAGGCACTGAAGGTTCCTTCAGTGAGGGATTTATGCCTGAATCACTAACCTGCTCAGTAGGCTTGCCAGCTTTCTCCAGTAATAATGCTTCATATTAGTTATTTCAGCTTGAATCCAGCATTTGCAGCAGAAAAACATTCTGCAGTTTACCGTTCTGGAAAGAGCTGATTGTTGTGTTGTCAATAAAGAGAAGGATTACAGAGTAGGAGATTTTGTTACACACACGTATGGCCCACGAAATACATCCCTCCATGAATCTTTAAATATTATCAGCCTACAGTAATTGTTACTTACACTCCACCCACTTCATCCTTCTTTCCTTCCTTTCCTCTGAAGAAAAATTTGACAGTTGTTTTCTTTGAAAAAGTTGAACTACAAAATGATTTCTACATCTAACAAGGACACAAATATGCTAACGTAAGTACAGTTAAAAAAATATGCACAAATTTGAAACCCTCATCCATATGAAAGCAAAAATCAGAGTGTTTTCTATAACTGAGATGGCCTGGAGAAACCTGAGGCTGTGGTGGAAGGGAGAAGGGCACAGGGAATTAAACCCTCACCCCCATCGCAGACCCATGACTATCCCCCTAGCATTGTAAAATGGAATTTATAGCTAAAATCAGGAAAATAGACCCAGGCATTAAGATCACAGGTGCTACTTCACTGACAGCCTATTATAAGCTCCAACTGTGTCCAAAGTTATAAAGCAATTTCATAGTTATATTTATCAGGATGAATAATGTGCAAATCCACTTCTCTGTTTGCTTTTTTTTTTTTTGATATGTCATTATTAAAAGATTCCTACTGCACCTAGCAAGGCTTCCCCAGATGTTCATCCAGTGCATCAGTGAATGGCAAATGTAGATCCAAGACACAGGGAAGATGCACTGAAGCCCTGCAGCAGTGGGAAGGAGGCTCCTGTCACCCAGTAAAAGGGAAACAAGGCAGAGCACTTTTGTGCTGTCCCTATCCACACAACTCCCAAAGCTCAGCAGAGGCCAAAGAGATCCCAGCAAGTGGAGGTTATAAAAAACACCTGCACAGAACGAGTTACAGACACCAAAAAAACAGACCGTTTTCAGCAGACGCATTCTGAAAGATGAGGTGGGAAGAAGAAGGATGCTTGGAAAGGATGAAAAAACAGCCATCCAGCCACACCTAGACTCCAGCCATCGTGGGATGCAGTCATGAACAGAGTCTGAGAAACTGGAGAAGTCACAAAGTCTCAACCTTGTGGGATCAGTGTGTTAAGAGCAAAATTAGGCTGTTCCTGGGTACCTTCAAGGAAATTAGTCCAGGGCTACTAAAATGGTGTAATCAAAATCAGAGACCACATCATGTACCATGGGCAAGAAAGAAACCCGAAAGTACTGATTGACATCCAAACAGATAGAGGCGTTTTACCTACAGCTCACATGTGCAGGAAAAAATAAAGTAAAAGGCTCTTATTTGTTTATGGAAAGCAGTCTTTGCTGAAAACAACTAGACGCTCCTTAATTATGACCAAACAGGCTTGGCTTACTCAAACCTCATCCTGAGAATCCAAATGTGATTTTCTTCTAAATCACAAGTGAATCATTTTCAAATGAAGCGCAAATTCAAAAAGCTGAAGAGATGAAGGAACGTGCTTAAGAGCATCTGCCCAAAGCACAGTGGAGCAAATTCCAGAGAGAGGGACAGGCATGTCCAAAAGGAGAGGGGCATAATTTCTCTCAATCCTACCAAAAAAAACCAAAACAAAAACCCCTTAGACAACTTGCATGGCACGTGAACAGGATAAACAATTGAGGACGAAACTCGGAATCGTAAGGCAGGGTATTAGCAGGGCATAACCAGGACAAGACATTCCCAGCCTCTTTTATCAGCTCCCCTGGGGGCTGATGGGGGTCTGTTTAAAGGCACTATAATGGCGCTTTAAAAGATCTTACAAAAAATATATGTATAGCAGCCAAGACTCAGCAGGGGAGAGAAAATTGTCATGGGTATCAGAGCTTTAAGGGGGCTCTGAAAAGGTTGCTGCAACCCATGAAGCCACTGAGGTGGCTGAAACTAGGCCTGAAAGCAAGGTCTCACCTGCAAGAATATTGTGGAAAATGGGAGATGGCTTTACAAAACTATTTTATTTCTAGTTTGTCTTTCCCATTCGTTTTATGTTCCTCTATTTCTTTAAGTTACTTACAGTACTTGAATATTATAATAGAATCTGGAGTTTAAAGTTCTTTTGCTCCTCTTTGGAGAATTCACCATAAGGTGAAGGTGCAGCCAGATCCACCTCAACGCCCTGGGCCACTCAGGGTCCCACCACAAGTCCGTACTGCAAACAGAACCAAGCCCTGCTCCGTATTTAGGCCTATTAAATTATGACACCGAAGAAACACTGACATTATATTTAATGAAAAGGCTGAAAACAGGAATGCCTCTTGTGTTAGGACCTGGTGTCAGAAGAACAAGGAATGATGTGTGGAAGACAGAACTAAAATGAATCAAGGAAAGTCAGTATGATTCTGCAAATCTCACTAGTCCAGGATAGGTAGCCTGGGGACATCTATGGTGACAACCACTGCGAGGTGGTGGTGACTGAAGACACCCTTGCTCTTCTGAAGTTGTCATCACCTGAAGATGCCTGCTGAAGAAGAGTAGACATTTAAGCCTGGCTGGGAACAAAAGACATGAGAGGCTCAATGACTCGTCTCTCATGTAATCAAGATGTCCATGTTACCTAACTGGGAAACATGCAGAGCAGAGACGCTAAATGAAGCAAGTCTCTGCCATCACCTTTTCTCAGAAGATAGGATTCATCTCACCAAATTGTAAGCACTTAAAAGCCAGACGTTGCCTCAGCTCCCTCAGTAACTGGCAGCACAGACGGCAGCTTTCAGAAGTGATTCAGCCCACCCATCTCATGTACCACCCTGGGCTGGGGCGACTCACCCCGGAGAGCCTCTCCTGCACGTCATCAGGAAAAAGGCCTGGGTGGCTCCTGGCCTCAACACCGATGTCCTGGGAGGCTAAACTTAGGAGAGAGAAATCCCACCCGCAGAAGCTCCCCACAACCTGCCAGCTCAGGGTACCTCTGTTCTCGCCCCACTCTGCTCCGCAGTGGTCGGCAGCGGCAGGTCCTGCCCCAGCCCCAGCTCTGCCCTCTGCCTGCGGGCTCGGCTGGAGGAAAGTGAAATAGAGGATCTTCCTGCTCCCTCCTCTGAAACGAAGAAGAACGAAGATTTCCGAAGGTTAAAGTAAAAAGAGAAAAGCCACAAGAAGGCAGACAGGTCTCAGGTGGAGCAACTCGGGAGCTGGAGGCAAGACGATGGCAAACAGGAATAAAAGAAGGGTCAGCAGAACTAATTTGGAGGTGCTGGGGAGGAGTGAATGAATTGCTCACGAAAGGCAAGGGTAGAGGCTCTGCCTCGCAAAGAGGTGCTCCAAGCACTCTGTGGAGGAAAAGCCATATCCCACCACGACTGCTCCACTCTGGGTGCTAAGGCATGAATACATTTGGGCCCAGATTCTTTCCTGAGCTAACTCCGTAGTGATACCAGAAATTATGCAAGTTAAGATGCATGTCTCTTATGAAAATGATGCAATAATCAGTGTCTACAGTTCGATTATGAGATAATTAATTTTAATTGCATATTACATTCTCATTGAATTAAAAGATTTGAAGAGTTTGACTATTTTTATATTCCCCTTGCAATACATTTTGTAGTCTGTGCTATTTAGAGACAGAAAATTGCAACTATTTTAAAAACACGACAATAACTTTCACCTCCCTGAGGGAAATCCTGAATTATTACCTTTGATGGCATCAGGGTTTCATCCTTATTCTGTTAGAGAAAATCATTCAAGACCCCTTCTTAGCTTTGCTTTCCACCTTTTGAGTGCCTTGAGTTCCCAACACTGAGGTGAAAAACACTATTTATTCGGTGGAAGAGAGGAAATTATGTCTTTTTTAGATTTTTTTCCTTCACCAGAAAAATTTTGAAATAAAAACTTTCTTTTTGTCACATCTTCTTGGTGCCACCCATTCAGCAGGAGCGTTGGCTGGGCCCTTGGTCACCTCCCTCCCGGGGGAATGGGCTGCCATCCTGCCCAGTGCAGCGAGGGGCAGCCCAGCTGCTCGTCCCCGAAACAAATCCGCACGCAGGGGTAGCACCTTGCTGCGGCTGCGGCGGCTCCATTCCTGCCTTCAGCATCCCTTTGCCAGCTGCAAGGGAGGGTGACTGAGGTCGGACATTGCCCCATGCGGCAGAGACGTGTTTTGCCTGTTCTGATTTTCCATTTTTTAGCTCCCACCAGCAGCAGAGCATTGAGCAAAATGTCCCTGCTATAGCCCTCGACAATTCATCGTAATAAGTCACCGGCTGAATTGCACCTTGTGGTCCCACTGTGAGGGAACAAATCACCAACTTCTCCAATTGTTCAAATATCTTCTCAAAGAGTCGCTGAATAAGTCATGCCAGCCATCGGCAGTTTGTCACTTCCCATCCAGCGGTTTGCAGCAGATACTCAAGACCCAGCCTTTGAAGCTGGCTGGGTTTTGGCTGGCTGTGGAGGCTATGGGGCAAGTTCCTAGGGATTTGGACAGCTAGGCAGTAGCCTCTGCTTTTGCAAGCGACAAAGTAAGAGCTTTCTGAATTGGCCTTCAGCAGTGAAAAGCTGGCATTTTCTCTGCCATGAGCAGCTCCAAAGCAGGAGGGAGAGCAGAGACACTACACTAGACCCTCGCCATCCCTTTTCAGGATGCAATACATACTCCCTCTCCCAGCCTGACCCCAGCGTGCCTGCCTTTCCCAGTCGGATCTGAACACCCATGCTCCCACACCAGCCGTCTCCAAGCATTCAGGAGGCCAGCCCTCGCTTAGCCAGGCACCGGTGCTGCCTGCGCGGGTGTGGTGGTGGGGCATCTTCCCAGAGGCAAGAGGGGACAGACCCTGTGAGTCCCAAACGTCCAGCCAAAGAGGCTCCGTGATTGCCTGACATGAAATGCAAGATAGCGGGGATGGAGAAAGGAAAGAATACAAACTGGGTTTGCAAGCATATCCCCAGTTTCACGCTTAAATACAAAACTTTGTCCATGCAGAAGTTTTCTTCTGGCATTAATGTCCCCCTTGTGCGCACCCTTTTGTGCCAAAGAGGTGAGCAAAGCTGCGGAAATCTCACCAAACGCCAAAATTTATGCTTTATCTTTCCTCAGATCCCATTTTTTTAGACTCAAAGAATAAAAGATGACAAGTTTCATACATATTTCTAGTGTATTCCTACCTTATACCCCTTGTGTCTCAACCTTTTCTTTCCTAGTCTTTCTTGTTCTTGCATGTTTTATTCTGACTGGAAGCCTGAAAGTGTGAAGGTATTGATTACAGATCTCTTTCTGACACACCGCGAAATACGCCGTCTCCCGCCTTCACACTGGTGACTGGCTTACATGGCAGGTTTCTTCTCTATGTATAAAACACATCAAAATTGTATTACATGCTGCTGTTGGTTTTAATAGAAATATTATTCAACTCACCCAAGTTTTCTTCAGGAGATTTTTTTCATTTCACTTAATGCCTAACCTTCTCAGGTTTTGACAGGTACACAAATCTTCCCGGAGACTGCTGTTCCTGAGCTCGCCGTGTTGTCTGTGTTAAAAGTCTTTTATCCTGAGATCAGTGGTCCCGAGGATGAGAGCAAGCGATTAAGTTCTGCAATGTACCTTGCAAGGAGGGACCAATCATTTATTACTTAGCTGTGTCTGGTGCCTCTAAACTGAGGCTTAGCCAGTTCGATAAGTAGTGGAACAAAGGCTACTCTGGCATGAAGGCTGTTTATATTTCACAGGGGATCTTTTTTTTTTTTTGATCATTTTTCCTTAAACCATTGGAGGGCCTTGGAAGTCTGTTACTGCAATTCCGCTGCCAGTCCACCTCACAGAGCCGTCCTAAAGCTGCAAGGCACGCGTGTCTACATATCATCGTACAGAACAGCCCGGCGTGAAACCAGGCTCTTAAACAATAGCAAGGGGCTTTTTATGCAATACAAAAATATATTAAAAATACATAATGTAACTTGTCTTAATATACTTTTCTGAGTCTAAAAATATGCCAGACCAAAAGAAACATATTTACATAAAAAGCAGACAAGGTCAAATAACAAAGAAAGCCCTTAATTAGTTGTAATCAACTTTAATTTGCATACCGTATATAATTCCTAAATGATTGTTAATAATAACTTTATATAATGGACTTCCAATTTTCATGAAAATGGCACATTTTGATAAGCAGACACAAAACCCTAGTACTAATAAGGTTTAATTTGCATACATTAGACTGATTATCCAAACAAAAGGATTACAGTATTACTTCTCCATACCTTTATGTCCTTATTATGCACATTTATTAACTTCACAAAAGCTAGCTGTTAGTGACAAACAATAGCCGTGGCTGGAAGAGAAATCTACAGTGTGAATAAAGTGCATTTTAATGCTAAGGAGCAAAGTTTATACTGCATAAATGTTTTCTTTAACTCTTTCTTTTGCAAAAGGCATTATGCTCTACAAGGCAGGCACTACTAGATGAATAAATCGCTTCTTCATTATGTAATTTTTTTTTAAAGAATAGATCTTCTGTAAAAACTATAACCTGCTCGTGCTCCCAGTTTCCTGATGTGAAGTTAAAAAACATGGATGGTGCTTGAACATATCAGGAAAAGTGTTTACAATCACAGGATTAAGCTGTTAATTCATGTGATTCCAGGGCACAGTGTTAATAAATATATTGCCACAAGCTTCGTTTTCACAGCATAAATAATAATACAGGTGGCAATAGCTGTTCCTAAGGGTATTACATATACCCCGCAATTAAAGTGTGAGCAAGGGGGAGGGAAAAAAAAAATCATTAGTAGATCTGATATCTGAAACAAATGATGCTCACAAGGGGCTGAGAAGAAAGCCAATAGATGTGCGGCTTAAATTGAATGCCACCCTGGAGCTCCCTCCGCGCTGTGACACGGGGCTGTGCTGATATGCAAAGGTGACAGTGATGTGAGAAGAGGATGTCGTCTCTGCCGCATTTTGTGCCCTTCTGGTGAGACGTGCCGCCTTCGCACAGAAACGCTGCTTTTGGAGATACGTCGTCAGCCCACGTGTTTTGATACTCCGTGGACCAGCTGGCTCTTCAGGGAGGGTTGCTACGGTTGTCGTGAACCTTGAGTGACTTCTCAGGGGTAAATTGTTTCTTGCACAATTTTTGACTAAGGTCTCCATGTCTACATGTAACCAGTTTGCTTGACACATCAGAGCAACCCAGATCAGGTTTTAACATTAGACAGATGCCATCCAGCCGATCCCTTGAATATACAGTGAGCATCTGGCAAGGTTACCGAGTACTGACAACAGACTCTTTTTTTCAGCATCATTTCCATCCAACCACTTTGCAAAGGGCTGTAGGAACCACTGTGATTTTTTTCAGCTGTGCAGCTCAAGGCCACCGACTTCTGGCTCAGTCCTGCTCAGTGCCACAGGGACAAAGCCCAGGGTCCTTCCCCCAGCAGGAGCCCAAGGATTTCGTCAGGAAGCTGTGAATGAATAAGGGCAGCTGAGGGTCTCTAACTGTGAAACTGCGACTGGTGTAGTGTTGCACAACGACCACTACCCCTAGTGGGGGTAAACGCATTTCAGGTGGGGAAAACATATTTCAGGGGATATAACATACATAAGAACCTTTAAATCTACACAGAAACTTAGAGAGATCAGCCTTTTGCCATAAATATTGATAGTATTTACCATGACATTTACTGTATCTGAGCTCTGCTATAACGATACTGATGTTTCGAAAGGTGCCCGATATGCTTTTCTTCCAAGGAGACCCCAGAGAGAATGGATGGCCTCGAGAAGACTCTGGAGCTGTGTTCCTGGACCAGCAGTTTCTAAATCAACCCCAGTTTATTCTAAAATATTCTGAATAAACATGCCCAGAAGATTTAGCAATGTCCATTCTGTGTTCAAAGTGACACAGCCACCAAATCCTACTGACTTGAATTCCCAAAAGCACTGCTGAAAACAAGACTTGGTATCCTACATCATTTAGGCATTCTTAAAAGTCACGAAGCACATTGAGTTTTGCACAGATTTTAGGTTAGTCAAAAGTTTACACTGACTGAACATGGATTTTTATGGTTTTTTAATCAGAACACAAATACAAACCTGACTTGCTTTTTCCTACCAAATCATAGCCCTGTTTCCACTGAATCCTATTGGGCTTGATCTGGCCTCACTTCCCTGGCTAGTAATTCTTACACACGACTCCGTTAGGTTACCTTTGGATCCAGACTGCAGTTGTCAGTCTATAAATAAGAACATTTTCCTAAGTACTCATATTCTTCTCCTTCGCTGTACTCATGTTCTTCTCCTTCGTAGCGCTTCATGGCGATTCAGCGAAGTGTGCCTGATTCTCGCTGGACGCTCGTTCCTTTTGTTTTCCTTTGCAAAAACTGGGAACAGCCTACGAAATGCCTTCTGCCTCGTTCCGCTCCCTGATCCCCAGTCCGTCTTCCTACTATGTACTGCAGAAAGAGAAAAAAAAAAAAGTACTTCATGTTACAGGCATTTGGGTTTCTGTCTGCCATACTGCAGGTCAGAATTCACCTTCCGTTTTGAAGATTCCTTTGCCTATTGAATTAGTACAGCCTTGTCCCAGATTTAAAAAAAAATTATTTGGGCCCCTTTTACAGCATAAGGAATTAGAATAAGTGTAAATGATTGTCCAGTTATTCTCACCTGTAAGTTTGCGTTCAGTGAGGGAGGACGTGCGTACCGTTCCAAGTGACGGGTCCACAGAAAAGCCTCTGACACATAGCAAGTTTTAAAAATCAGAAGCCATGTTCAGTTTTAGAAACCCCAAGGACATCCAGAACCCTCTAGACATTTTGATAATATTAGAACAAAAACCAAACAAAACCTGAAACCGGAATAAAG
Organism: Calonectris borealis; assembly: GCF_964195595.1. Taxonomy (NCBI): domain Eukaryota; kingdom Metazoa; phylum Chordata; class Aves; order Procellariiformes; family Procellariidae; genus Calonectris; species Calonectris borealis. The sequence goes on from NC_134312.1 coordinate 131,052,672, forward strand.
CCAAACCATCCCGTCTACCTCTTGTTCAAAGGGAAGAAAACTGACATTTTCCTGAGCATCGCTATACAAAATGGATGCCAGCACACTGCTGAAGGAAATGCACAGGCTTCTCGAGTAGCCCCCGGCTCACCTGAAAGCCCAGCCAAAGTTGTTACCTATTTGTGCTGCAATTGCCTGGGTTGCAACACAAAAACCATCGTTCAAATGTGCTTTCATTCATGAGAAAACCCCACTGGCTCGAGGAATGAAAGGGTATGAGTAAGGGTTACGACACAGGAACAATAATACAGTTAAATCCAATGTCTTTTGTTTAAAGTTAGTTTTTCTGTGGTTCCATAATATTATTTTTAGTTTTCAAGAACGGAAACAATAGCTGAGCTCTGTAAGTGCCAAGTCTTTTTCGAGGTTTGAGAAAAAGCCAAAAGACAAGAAGGTGCATTGGTTCCAAATAATAACATACCCTGTGATTTCAAGATTTTACAACACGTGCACATGACTGGAAATATCTGTCTATAGAAGTTTCTGAGAATTATGTATGAAGGGGAAATCTTAAAACACGTACTCTTATTTTTATTTTATTTTTGAATGGAAAACTTCAAATCAACAGTCCAACAAATTGCAGCTGTTGGAATTGCTGAGCCAATTTACAATAAAATTGAATTCTTTTCCGTTAAGAAAAAAACCCTTTCAATTTGGAAGGAAGCGCTCTGCTCCCTACCAGCCCACTCATACATTTCTATAACGTCACACACACCCGCAGTCCCATCTATCATGTTCTTCAGGCGCATAGCTAGTGTTAGCACAGACGTTTTTAAGAATACATCTCCATTCTTAATTATTTCAGAACATCAGATTTTCCTCATTTTTGTTTTCCCATTTCAATCTACTTTACAAGTCTAATTTATAACTGTGCCTGCTTTGGGTACCTTGGAAGAAACTCTTCCATCTATTCACTTCTACGTGCTTTGCTGCTCTTAGCTGCGTTATCGATGGATTGTCCTCGGCGCAGTTCAGGACATCTCTGCTCTGTGCCTCTCTCAGCGGTGGTACACTTGGGAGACCAAGTTCACTCATACCTCAGCACTTATACAACACAGTTTATTTCCAGAAAACATCCCTCTTCCTACAGGGCACGACAGAGTACTTTGAATCTTACATTAAGAGAGATGCAGAATATTAAACAGATAAATATGGATGCTATACCAGAATAAATCCTTTGACGATCTGACCGGCATTCAGCTGTGATTTATAGCAGGGATGCTCCATATAAAGGTGCCAACACCAAAAAAAGCGATGAGAAGCACTGACAGACAGCCTTTTGACATAAGGCCATTGAAGAATTTTCTCCATGTATCTGTGAGCATCAGCCTCCTCCAGGAAAAATGCACATTCCCTTCTGTTAAATGCAGATTTTTCCTAACCAAACTTTTTTTTTTAAACCTTGATGAAATAGCAGCGCTCCCTAAGCGACAGCCAGAGGCAATGACGTCCACAGCTGTAGAAAATAATAATAATAAATATGGTTTTAAGGTTAGATTGGTTGAGGGGAATGGTCCGACAGAGCTTCACAGACAGTTTGCTGTCTCCCTCTATTACCCTATTTCACTTCAGCCATGCTTCTGGATTAAACAACCCTGATCTCATGGAAAACATCGCCCGGGCAAGGAAACACCAGAGCAGCTCCAACACATGCCCTTCTCCGGATCATTTTGATTCCTACTCTGTCCCTGTGTGGCTGCATTTACTGAAATAGAACATAGCACCACATGAAGGTCACACCGGAGCTAGTCAAAGAGGGTGAAAAATGTCCTTTGCTCATCGAACGCTCATTTGAATTTTTAATGGCTCTGCTTCAGCTATGTTCACACCCCCTCTGCAGTGAGTTGAGCGATCGCGTTTCAGTGGCACGAATGCTCGCAGAAAACCCGTGTCGAGAGTTGCCCACGGACGAGCTGAAGAAGCCCAGCTGTTACATTCACACACACACACCTATTTGCACAACCGGTGTGTTGCTGGCGCAACAGGCGGGTAATGCAATCAATACCGGGGGGGTTATTTGACCAACTACAGCTAAACAACGGAAACCATTTGCAGTCAAGCCCTTCTGTTACTCATTTAAAGGAACCGCTGGAGCATTTTAGATAACAAGTACATTTGAGAAAATGATGCTTTTGCTCATGGATATTCCACGAGCAGAAGAAGAGAATACGTTTGACAAATAAATTATTTGTTATGAAGCCTTCGTTTGGTTCTAGTCAGCACACACAGAAGAAAATAACACAGAAGGTATAATGTTAAATAAGCCTATGATCACTGTTTTAATTTTTTTAGACCACTGCGCCTTAATGCATTAATAATTTCACTGAGTTTCTAAGGATTACTGCAAGAAAGCTACTTGGGGTCTTTTCCATGGGTTTTCTAGGGTTGGAAGAACAGTATCTCCATCCATCACCCAAGCTCCTGGAAGACACAGATGTAGGGCTGTAGGATGCAGAGCTCCACCCATTTATTCTTATATTTAGCCAAATGAGTTACATTAGGTGAAAATACATCTTCCAGAAAAGGGCTGGTCTAGATTCGAAGCCACACGTGGCCAGGGAATCCACTGCTTCCTTGCAGAAACGCCACAGCAGTCAGCAGGGGCAGCCAGAGCTTGCGGAGGCGTGGGGAGGCTGAGGTCCTCGGGAGGGGACACACATGGGAAGGGGACAGAGAGGAAAAATGAGAAAGTCAGGGGGCTCCCAGGTAAATCTAAAAGCCTAGAAAAGGCCTCTGGAGGACTTCAAGGACCCAAGATGACAACGTGACGGGACAGGAAGCCGGCAAATGGGACAGAGGCGGTACTGATGGCACCCCAGCCTCAGCCAGCAAACTGCCAGCCCTGATGGGATTTCATAAAGCCGAGCACTTAGGAGCAAAAAAAAAAAAGAAGAAACAATAAAGAGAGCGAGTTGTGAAGTACAAATAAGGTTAGTGACCTGGAGGAGATGACATGCCAGCAAAGGACACACACACCTTGCCCAGCCCTAGCTCCTAAAGCCAAACCTGAGGCACAAAGGAGAGGAAGGCGCATGGCCTCCGCGAGAGAGAGGGGGCCACAGAGGGGCTGCACCACCTGGCTGCATACCCAGCTCCGTTTTTGGTGACAAGGCTCAAGGAATAAATAAGTTAAATGCAGTAACTAAATCCCACAGTTATTGTCAGTGACTGGATTTCTGAGAGACATCACCGCAGACTTGCCCTAGCAGGGACTGCTTTCTGGGCTCAAGGTCATGCAAAAAAAGGGCCAACCCAAAAGTGAGCTGGGAGCGCTTCTGGAGTGTGGACCAGAGGAGAAGTTTTGAGTTACTAGAGGTGGGGAAACAGCAGAAGAGAAATAAAGGTGAGACACATTCACCTAAAGCTAACTGCTGTCCTCTGTCTGTAGTGAAAACCGTGTTAACAGGAAAATAAGCCATCAAGGAATTAAAAAAATAATGACAACTGCATAAAAAGGATTTAGAAAATACTTTTTTGAATTAAATCTATGGAACGAGGCCCAGATTATTCCCGCACATAGGCACAGGCTAAATATTAAGTATATGAATAATTATTCCAGAGTCACCACCACTGCTGATGTCAGGCCTCTGTCCAGGTGCAAGTTAATACAGAAATTGCTCCCTGAGCCAGCACCGAAACCAAAACGAGCAGCAAAAGCTAGGGCTGCTGCACAGACAGAAAAGCAGGGGCACTGCAAGCCGCTGTGTCCGAGCCAAACTGAGCCTTGCCAGTCCAGGTAACTGTGAAGCGAGGATGTGGCTACACATCAGCTGACCTCCCGCCCGCTTGCTTGGGGGGGCTGCCAGGTTTCAGCGCAGGTCGCAGGAGCTGACCCATGGGGCAGCCACCCCTTCCCTGCAGGGCTCCCTCCATTCACCCCTTGGGCAGGTGCTGCAGCTTCACGTCCAGGGGCACAGGCTGAAAACTGGCGAAAATGGCGATGGGAGTTCGAAAAAAGCAATACTTGCAAAATGGGTTTCTCTTGGATGTGAATTCAAAGGTGCTTCAGTCCAACACCAAAGCAAATTTTGGTGCAGTGCCCCAGTGATCGCTGCTGGGTATAGATTATTCAACGTTTAAATTGGCAATCTGCAACAAGGGGATAATATTTATCCTACCTTAAATGAGCAGGTAGTTAAGCCATTGAACCCAGAGGTGTATTCAGATGACCAGTGACTTGGCAGAGCCCCAGGGGAGACACAGAGTCGCTGGTTCTCCCCCAGCTGTCTGAAGGCGGCTGTAGGGGATGTGCAGCTGTGCCGTGATCCCTCAATACTGTCTGTTGGTCTTTAGCCAATTTTTTTTTCAGTGATTAACAAGACCCTTGCAGAAGAAGTGAGCAAGGTTGCTTCTACGGTAGTTCTGGTGGTGCAATCAAGGGCAGTCCTCCGCCCATCTCCACGGCTCAGGGCTGAACTGTACAACGTCAGGGCTGAGCCCGGGAGAGGTTTTGGAACAGCGGTCTCCATAAAGGTGTAAAATGTATCTTCCATATGAATTGAGATAACGATGCCATGAGGCTCGAGAGGGGAGTCATGCGCCAGTTCATCACACCTAAACGGCACCAGACATTTCTCCACCGCCTGGTACCGAGGAAGAACGGGTGTCTCGCCTTCCCCAGCTCTAGTGCTTTTGTGCACAGGACCATAACCCTGAACACTGGGGGGAAAGAAAAAAAAAAGACAACCAATAATTGCGACTAAATCGCATTTGTAGAAGACCGATGGTCTGCGTTTCACTCTCCTGCGCGCCCGGGTGTGTGGCGCTTCAGACTCTGCCTTCCTCTGCCATTCTCTGCCCCCGGCCCTGCGGGACCCGGGGCTGTGGCTGCTCCAGCACAGAGCCAGGAGCAGGCTGGGGCCAGGGCGCAGAGCGCGTCGAGGGAAGGGGAGGAAAGCACAGAAAAGCCCGAGAGGACAAGTGGAGAAAACGCAGAGTTTCTGTACCTGCCTACAGCTCCTGCACAAGCCTCTTTTTTTTCATGAAGCAAATAGTGATAAATCAAGCACTGGAGGATTTTAAGTAGTTGTTATCGTTTTCTTTTCCATTGCAAAGAGAGTGAAAAAAAAACAGCTCGTGTTGAAGCCTAGCTATGGGCTGCGCCTGCCGCTGCAGCTCCACCCATGCGCACGGCTATCAGGCAGCGAGAACCCACCGGAGGGGTCCCCGGCTTCAGCAGCTGCAACGTGGGCTGCGGGATGCACCGGGAGTGGGATGGGCACAGGCTGCTCACGGACTCAAGCTGTCATTTGCTCAGTCGGTGACAAACTTGTGCCCGTGGTGGCCGCCGCAGTGAGGTGAACTCCTCTCCACCCGAGGCAGCCGCTGTTCCCTGCAAGGTTAAAACGGTCTCGCACTGAGCCTTGAACCGGTGCTGCACATTTTCAGCCGCTACGGCTGAAACCGAGCTTAGCCCTATCTCCGCCCTAAGATCAAACACCTTTCCCCAAGCATGACAGCGAACTGCCATTTTGCAGCCATGTCTCCTCGCAAGGATGGTTTCAGCGGGGGGAAGCAGTTCGGACGACGGGGCGGTGTGTAACGAGAAAGGAAGATAAAGAGGGGAAAAAAATAAAACCGCAAACCCCGCTGGAAACAGGGGCCGCCGGAGCGCGGGGCAGGCCCGGGAGGAGGGGGTGCGCGTCTGTGGGAGCCGCCGCGGGCGGCCGTCGGGCGGCGGCCCCGGGGCAGCTCCGGGTCGCCCTGCCCCGCTGCCCCGCTGCGCGGCCCGGCGGAGCGGCGCGGAGAGCCGCGGGTCCGGCCCCGCTCTTCGCTGCGAAACGAAGCGGGCGGCGCTCCCGCCCCGGCGGAGGGGAGACGGCGAGGAGCAGCCCGGGCCGGGGCGGGGGGCGGTCTGCGCGGCCGTGCGCGCCGGGGCTCCCCCGCGCCTGCTCCTGCGGTGGGAAGCGGTCGTTTGCAGAGAGGGCAGGTGGCCCGGGTGGCCGGTCCCCGCCGGTCCCCCACAGGGACGGCAGCGCCGTTACCGGCCTGCCCGCGGTCCCCCGCCGTCCCGCTCCCCGGCGGGGCCGAAGCGGAGCTGGGTGCGGGTGGGTGCGGAGGGTCGCGAAAGCCGGTCCCCGGGGCGAAACCCACCGCGGAGGCCCCGGGTGCGCGGAGCCGGAGCGAGTATTGTTATGGCAGCGGCAGCCGAGGGTGTTAATCGAGGCTGGCTGGAGTGAAAAGAGGCAAATATTTCCGTTTGTGCCCTCCTGCCTCTCTCAGCACCGGCTGTCAGTCCCCGGGCTTGTTATCCGTACAAGGCATCAGTTTGTTTGGCTGAGCTCAGCAAGGTTTTCTTCTCCGAGCAGAACTATAATTGCTATAATTCTACTGTATCATTTGGATCATTGCAGTATTGTTGTTTTCTCTCTCTCGTTCTCTCCCCCTAACACTGCAATAACGCGCTCCAGTGTTAAATTAGCAGGTTGCAGGGGGAAGGGAAAAAAAAAAAAAGGAGAGGGAGAGACCATAAATGAATGAAAGTTTGTTTAAAAAAATAAATAAAACAACAAAGTGACTTGGCAGAGGCGACCTCTCATCGCAACGCATCCTCGCCTGCGAGCGGTACTACCGCCGGCCCTCCCCGCGCCCCGGGCCGGCCGGGGCCGCTCTCACCCGGGCAGGGCCTGCCGGGGCGCGGGGCAGGCGGGGCCCCCCGGCCCGGCCCGGGCACAGAAGGGCGAGGGAACGGGGCGGGGAGGGAGCGAAACCGAGATGCAGACGGCCGAAAGGCCGCGGCAGGGCTCCCTGCGCTCCGCGCGTCCCCGACAGCCCCCGGTAGCGCCCGCCACAGCCCCGGCTCGCACCGCCGGCAGCCACCGACAGGTTTCGGTGCTGCCGGCGCCCTCGCAGGTGCCGCGCCGAGGGTCCCCCGTCCCCTCCGACTACCGCCTGTGCCCCGGCGGGCTGGGGTCCCCCCTCCCGGGCAGGCGGCGCGGCAGCCCTACCCGTCCCCGCTCTCCCACGCGCGGTGCTGCGGCTGGCCCGCAGCGGCTCGGCCAGCACCCGGCAAGGCAAAGGGAAGGCACATGCGGCCCGGCCTCCCCCGCTGACGCAGCGCCGCTCCCGGCCCGGCCGCGCCCGCGGCTCCGCGCCGCTTCTCCCGGGCAAGCCCCGGCGGGGAAGCCCTGGCGCAGCCGCCCGGCACGGCCGGGGCGAGAGCAGGAGGCGACAGCTCTGCTGCGCGCCCAGCGTCCCCAAGGGTGCCTGCGGGTCTTCCTTTTCTTCTTGGTTTTTTTTTGTTGGTTTGTTGGTTTGGGTTTTGGGGTGGGTTTTTTTTAGTTACTGAGCTAATGAATTAATTGCCACTCGTGCCGGGGATGGCAAAAACTCCCGAGAGCTGAGCGGCGACGGCAAACGGCAACTTTGCGTCCCCCGCACAGGCGCACCCTGCAAAGCCGGGCTGGGCTGTGGCCGCCCCGCCGGGGAGCGCAGAGCCCGCCGGCCGCGCACGTCGGGGCGCTCCTCGCTCCCCGCCTCGCCGCGGGCATCGCCCCGGCCCGGGGAGACAGGGGGAAACGAGGCGGGAGGAATGACGGGCAGGAGCCCTGCAGGAGCCCGCTCGCAGGGAGGGGACGGCTTGGCCCCGCACGGCACCTACGGACACACACACCGATAGAGCCCGGGAGCGTGTGCGTGAGCGTGCGTGTGCGCACACGGGCGTGGGCATAGACAGAGCGGCGTTATGCCCACGCCCGCACGGACACAGACAGGCACTTGCTTATCTTTTCTCTTAATTCCCGCTGGTTAAGTAATTAGGAATCACGGGATCCGCACGGGAATTGCGGCACGAACAGGGAAAATGGGGCCGTCCCTCCCTCCGGCGTTCGGGGCCGGGAATCACCCGAGCGAGCGGACGGGTTATTTGGGGTGGCCGAGCGCGGTTCCTCCGAGGTGCCTGTGCTCGCGGGAGTCCGGGACCAGGAGAGCACGTGCGAGCGGGGGACGTGCAGGCAGCTGTAACGTGCCCATCAAAACTGAGTCCAACCTGTCCGAACGGGGAGCCTGAACTTGCCCGGGACGTGACCGCTGCACGAGGAAGGAAAAGGAGCGGGAATAAAAAAACCTCAGAGGTCTTCCGGCCCCGAAGCGGCGTTGAAAGCGCCTGCGGAGGGGAGATGTGCCTGGGGGGAAAGGCGGAGGCGGTCGGGGCAGGGAGGGGGATGTCGGCCAGCACCGCGCCGGGCTGCGCGCCGTGCCCTGCCCTGCCGAAGGACGCTCCCCCCGGTCCCGCGGCGGCCGTACCCCGCCGCGCCCTCGCCCCCGAAGGCGTTGCCCAGGTATTTGTTACGGTAAAGCCCCGACTGCCGACCCCGGCATTTTCAAACACCGGCTGCGAGCGCGGCGAGTGCGCGCCCCTGCGCAGCGCAGGACCGGGCGGGAGGGGGGGCCGACGGGGGGAAAACCCGGCGCGGATCCCCCGGCGGCGCCCACCCCGTCCCGCTCGGGCATCGGCCAGGGTTAGGGCCGGGCCGGGCCTGGCGGGGAGCGGCGCCGCCGTCGGGGCGGGGGGGACGGGACGAGGCGTGCCGCGGGGGCCCCGCCGCCACCCATTCCGGCCGCCCCCGACGGCTCCCCCGGGCGGCGCCCCGCCGCCTGCCGCCCCCACCGAGCGGGGCGCCCGCGGGGCGCGGGGGCGGGACGCGGCGGGAGGGGCGAGGCGGGGCGGGGCGGGGCGGGGCAGAGGGGGCAGCGCGGCGGCTCGGGGCGGGCGCCGATCCGGGGTGCTCCGAGCCGGGGTTTGCCGGGCGCCGTCTGTCGGCGGCCGCCCGGCCTCCGCCGAGAGCCAATCAGGGGGCGGCTGCCCGCACGTGGAGCCGAGGGGACTCAAGAGCGCCGCGGCCGCCGCTCACTCCCCCCGTGACGGGCGTCCCGGCGGCACAGGGCAGCGCCGCGGGGGCGTCCGCGCCGCCCCAGCCCGCCCCGGCCCCACGGCACGGCCCCGCCGCCGCTGCCGCCGCCATGAGCGGCCCCTACCCGGAGGAGAGCTGCGCCGAGCGCCCCGAGTGCAAAAGTAAATCGCCAACTTTGCTGTCCTCCTACTGCATCGACAGCATCCTGGGCCGGCGGAGCCCCTGCAAGGTGCGGCTGCTCGGCGCCGCGCCCAGCCTGCCCGCCATCGCCGCCCGCCCCGACGCCGACAAGGCCGCGCAAGGTAAGACCCGTTGACACGCCGCCGCCCGCCCCGCTCCTTTTCCTCGGCGTCGGGCACGGCAGGACAGGGCCGGCTGCGTCCTCCTTGCGCATCCCGCGGTTCGGCCCCGGCCCCGCTCCCCGTCCGCCCGGCCAGGCGCCGCGTCGGAGCCGCGGCCGCCGTTATCCCGTTACCCTGCTCGTTGGCGGCTGCTGTGCTGCCAGGGAGCGCGGCCGGAGCCGTGCCCGAAATTCCGCCCCGTTAATTCCGTGCAGGTCGGGTACCGCCGTTTCGGGTTGCTCTTACTTTCGATATACGTGTCATCTTTTAAACTAAAATAAATCGCTGCGAGCTGTGATCGGCGCAGGGAAAGGCTCGCCCGTTCGCCTTAAGCCTGTATCGGACCTCGGCGAGGGAGCTGGGGGCCGCGCCTGGCAGCGGGCAGGGCGATAATAACGGGGCGCCGGCAGCCGCCGCCCCCGGCCCGAAGTTGGGAGCAGCCCCTCCGGGGCCGCGGGAAGGCCGGCTGGGCAACTCCCACGGACGGCATCCCTCCCGGTTTCCCCGGCGTTCGCAGCCGGGCGGGTTTCCTTCTTCCAAAACCAAAAAGAAACTTGGGGGGCGGGTGGAGACGGTAGGAGGGAGGAAACAAAAAAAAAAAAAAAAAAGAACGGAGGAGCCCTGGGCAGGGGCAGCGGGGCCGGCGCGGCCCAGCGGCGGCCGCTACCGGGGAGGTGCCGGCGCAGGCCCGGGGCTGCCCGAGCCCCCCGGCGCCTGTCCCGCCGCTGAGCGCGTCGCCGGGCCGGGCGCTGCGGCCGGGAGGAATTTCTTCCCAGAGCGGGAGCAGCGACGCGGGCAGGGCCGGTCTGAGGGTATGGGGGGTGGGGGGGGTCTTATCTTGGTGCGGGGTGGATAACGGTGCCCGAAGGGAGGGCTGCAGGGTTGGGGTCTTGCCCTGGGTTCTTCGCGCTGATCCCACTGACCGTGTCTCTCTTTCTCTCCCCCCCCCTTCTCTCTTCCCTCCGCATTCCTCTCCCCCCACGCCTGCCCGCCCTGTCCGACTGCTGCGGCCGCCTCCCTATCTCCCCCTCCCGGCGCAGGGTCCCCCAAGGGCAGCCCCCCCTTCGAGCCGGCCGAGCTCCACCTGCCCCCCAAACTGCGCCGGCTCTACGGGCCGGGCGGGGGCCGGCTGCTGCCGCCGGGGGCGGCGGGGCCGCGGGGGGACCGTCCGGAGGGGCGGCCGGAGGGGGGCGCCGGCCCCGTGCCCGCCGCCGGCCCGTGGGACACGCTGAAGATCAGCCAGGCGCCCCAGGTCAGCATCAGCCGCAGCAAGAGCTACCGCGAAAACGCGCCCTTCGTGGCGCCGCCGCCCGCTCGGGACGAGCTGGGCAGCCCCGCCGCGCACGTCGAGGAGCGGCCGGGCCCCGCCGCGCCGGCCGCCGAGGAGGAGGAGGAGGACGAGGACGAAGAGATGCTGGAGGAGGAGGACGAGGAGGAAGAAGAGCTGGAGGACGACGAGGAGGAGGAGCTGCTGGGCGAGGACGGCGGGGGGCTGCTGAAGGAGGCTCGCCGGGGCGCCGCCGCGGCCCCCGGGGCGGAGGGCGGGGATCTGTCCCCCAAGGAGGAGCTGCTGCTGCACCCCGAGGACGGCGAGGGCAAGGACGGCGAGGAGAGCGTCTGCCTCTCGGCCGGCAGCGACTCCGAGGAGGGGCTGCTCAAGAGGAAGCAGCGCCGCTACCGCACCACCTTCACCAGCTACCAGCTGGAGGAGCTGGAGAGGGCCTTCCAGAAAACCCACTACCCCGACGTCTTCACCAGGTACCGGCGCCGGGGCCCCAGCCGAGCGCGGAGCGGGCGAGCCCGGGAGGGACGGGACGGGGCCGCGGTGTGCTGCACCCCCGCCTCCAAACCGCGCCTCCCCGGGGTGAATCCTGCCGCGGGCACCCCCGGGCTGGGAGGGGACGGGGAGCAGGTCTGGGCTCCGGGGGGACCCAGGGCCGGCAGCGCCTGGGCAGGCCGGCCTGGAGGCCGCCGCCGGGGGCTATTTTTACCCGCTGCCCTCCTCCCCCTTCGCCGCGGCCGCCGCCGGGATCGGTTACGCGCTCCCCGGGGGGCTGGACCCCGGCCCGGCCCGGGGAAGCCCCGGCAGGGGCAGAGATCAAAGCGCCGCTGCCTAAAAATACCGGCCCGGCACGTCGGGGCCCCTCGCTGCCCGGAGCCGCCCCGGCGGGGCCCGGCCAGACTCTGCCCGCACTTTCGGGGGCATTTTCCCGTTGAAAACGAGCCCCGCGGCGGCGGGTCCGGCCGGCAGCTCCTCCGCGGGAAAGGCAGGCAGGGAGAGAGGCAGGGCCGCGTGCCCGCTCCCCGAAAATAACTGCCCCCGCCTTTAGCCCAGGGGAGGGTTGAGCCCCCAAAGCCCGCACTTTTCGATCAAGGAGACCCTCCCGGTTTCTCGTTTGTTTTACCGGGGGGGCAGGCGGGGGGGGGTCCGCGGGGGCGTTTTGTTCCCCCGCCATCGGTGCCGCGCATCGCCCGGGTATCCCCCGCGGGGCTCACCTCGGGGCGCCGCCTGGCCCCGGCCCCGGCCCCGGCCCCGGCCCCGGCCCCGGCCCCGGCCCCGGCCCCGGCCTCGGCCTCGGCCTCGGCAGCGGCAGCGGCCGCCCGGGGGTGTGTATGAACATACGGCACTTTTTTGGTTGGTGTTTTTACGGCTTTGGCTTTTCCTCCGGGGCTTTTCGTGCCGGGCCGGCGCGGGGCTCCGGCGGCGGGGAGACGGCCCGGCGGTGGAGGGGCCCCGGCTAAGCTGGGAGCGGCCGTCGTTCGGGCACGGAGCTGATGAGCGGTTTTCTGACGCCTGAACGGTTTCCGATTTGCCTTAATGATGGCCGTGCAAACCGCAGTGCCTAGCGGCTCGGCTGCCCCCCCCCGCGCCGCCGTTGCGGCGGGCACCGGCTGAATTTGGGGAGCGGTGGGGCGGGTGCCAAAACTCGGGAGTCCCGACAAGCGCCCAGCTCGGCGTGCCGGAGCCGGGCTGAGGGCGGCGGCAGGCGGTATCCGCCCGCCGCCCGGCCCTGCTTCCCCCGGGCACCGGGACTTCGGGCCCGTTTGGCGGCGGGGGCGCAGAGCCGCGGGCGGGGGGGCGGCTGGGGGTGCCCCTGGCTGACGGCGGCGTGTGTGTCTCCCCCAGGGAGGAGCTGGCCATGAGGCTCGATCTGACCGAAGCCCGAGTGCAGGTGAGTGGCGGCGGGACCGGGGCCGGGGCGTCCCTCGGCGGCGCCCGGATGGGGGGGGTGTCCGCGGCCCTCCCCGGCGGCACCCCCGGCCCCGGCGGGGCCGAGCCATCGGCTGGCGAAATCCCGCGTGATGGAAAGGCGGGGCCCCCACGGGGCTGCGGTTGTTAGCGAGACCCGCTCGGCCGCAAGCCGGGTATTTGGCTGCCATCAAATCTCCAATCGGGCTTCATAAAAGCCCACTTAGTGCTAGAACAAACAGGGCCATTTGAAGGCGAAATGTTGTTTGATTTCCTCTCCGCCTGCACAAGGAGCTGGCTAATGCTATTTGATTTCCCATTTTTGATAGCAATAAGCCTGCATTGATCTAATAGTGAGTGAGTGCAATGCTATTAAAGGTGTTTGCCGCCCCATACCAGAGTGCATTTCCCAACCTGGGTCTCATAACCAAAGAGACGATAAACACTGGGATGCCCTGATTGCCAACAGAAAACAGATGTCTCTGGGTTTGAAGCTGAGCAAATCACTTTACAGTTAAAATCGGGCGCTGATAAAGCATAATAAATTCCATATGGCTCATTTAATACACAACAGCTTCTTGCATTAGAGGGGCTAATGATGAGATTTGTCCCCTCCTTTCTGTTGACACATTTCTCCATTGTCAAACAGAGATGTGACAGCAAATCAGTATTTTCAGCTCAGGGGAACAAGTCGTGGGAAAGTTAAATAACTTTTAAAAAAGAAAGACACCCCCTTTCTCTCTCCTCTATTCACGGGAGAAGATGTAATTAAGGGAATATGAATTATGAGAGTCCCTTCGTTTACCTTTGGGTGTACTCAGACTTATTAATTCAATAAGGGGGAACTGCAGCGAGGACAGCTTGCTAATTGAGTTTTAGCTGGGAGAGGCGCTCCCTCCGTGTCAGGCTGTTGGCTTTCCCGCGAACGCGATGCCTCTTCCTGCGTGGGTACCCAGATGTGGAGATCAGTTCTCGCTCTACAACTGTTCGGAGAGACCCGCAGCGCTGCTGCCTTTCTCGCTTCCCAGAGAGATGGGATCTCACGCTGAGCTTACAAAGCCGAGTCTAACAGCCCACACCAGCCCGAAAATATTGAGAAAAGCGTGTCTCTCTCAAAGTCTCTCTCCTTAGGTGCGTGTGATGCCTCGCACTTGGTTACTGAGTGAATATTTTCCTTTGAAATGCGGTATTTTATTTTTTCCTCTACCTCTCTCCTGTTTTAAGCCCATGTTAGTTCACGGATTTCTGCTTTGTGGGAGGGGGAGAAGAGGCAAGGGACGGCAGTGCCGCGGCGTCCTAACTGACTTTCGTAAAATAGATCCTAAAAGGGCAGCCTGGGAACGTGTATTTGCTGCTTTGGTTGCCTCGCAAATTATTTCTTCGATTGTTAGTGAAATCACGATTTTTTTCCTCGTTCTAAATCTGAAGAGGGAAAGGAAAAAAAAAAGTCCATGATCCGCAAACGATAGATATCATTTGTAAATATTCCCTTCAGCGAAAAAAGCCGCGCAGCTCCCCGTGTGGGTGTGCGTGTGGAATAAAAACCCGCGTAGTCCCACCGGGAAATCACTTTCCCGCTGTTCCAGCGTGGCGAGAGCGCTGCCGCGAAGCGCCCCGCCGTCGGCAGCTGGCCGCAGCCCCGGCCTGCCGGCAAACGCGGGGCGGGGGTGTTAAACTGTGGGGCCCCCCGGGAGCCGGGGGCCCGGGGCAGGGCCGGGGGGCCCGACCGAAAGCCGCGTGCGGGACCCCGCGGTGGGTCGGCAGCGCCCGGGGCTGCAGCGCGGCGCTGACACGCGTGGCCCCGGTGGCCCGGCCGCCTTGGGGGTGCCCCACCAGCACCCCGCGGGGCGCGGCGGAGGAGCGGGCGCCGTCGGGCCGGTGCGTGGATCCCGCGGGGCGGGCGCGGGCAGGCGTATTAAAACCGGTTTTTCTTTTGGCTTTCAGGTATGGTTCCAGAACCGTAGGGCTAAGTGGCGGAAGAGGGAAAAGGCTGGGGCTCAGACACACCCCCCAGGTTTGCCTTTCCCTGGTCCCCTGTCAGCAACTCACCCCCTCAGTCCATACCTTGATGCTAGTCCTTTCCCTCCTCATCACCCAGCTCTAGACTCCGCCTGGACCGCCGCCGCCGCCGCCGCCGCGGCCGCCGCCTTTCCCAGCCTGCCGCCGCCGCCCCCCGGCTCCGCGGCGCTGCCCCCCGGCGGGACCCCGCTCGGCCTCGGCACCTTCCTGGGCGCGGCCGTGTTCCGCCACCCCGCCTTCATCAGCCCCGCCTTCGGCAGGTACCGCCCGCCCACGCGCGACCCGGCACCTCGGGGGACCCTCGGGGCGGGGGGCGACAGCCGCCGGGGAGAGGCCGCCGCCGGAGCGCGCCGCCTCGGGGACGCCCCGGCCACCGTCGCCCGTGGAGCCCCGCGTGGGGCCGCCGGCCGCGCCTTGGGGCGGAGGGGGCGCGGCCCCACGCAGGACTCGTCTCGCGCGGGCTGCCCCGGCGTTCGAACTTGGAGCGCTGGTGGCCGGCGCCGATTGGGCGCCGCATGGGTCACGTGTTTCCGCCCCGGCCTCTCATTGGGCGAGAGCGACTCTCACGCTCCCCCCGGCCCCCCCCCACCGCCGCGGGTCCCCCGTGGGGACAGCCGGTCCGCGGGCACCGCGGCTGTGGGCGGCGGCGGCGTTTGCAGGGAGCCCGGGCGTCCCCGCGGGGCTGCGCAGCCCGCGCAGGGGGCAAGGACGGAGCCGGGTCCCCGCGGGGCAGGCGTGCGGAAATCAGTGACCCCACGCAAAAACTAAATAGGCGTGGGTTGCCCTACGTGCGCACGTGGCCTCTGCTTTGCTCGGGGGGTTTGCCGGTATTCGGCGGTCCGGGACGAGCCGAAGCCGTGACATCCCGGGCGCCGTGAGCGCCGCCGGCCGCGCCGCGCCGCGCCGCGCCCCGTGGGGTCGGGCCCGGGCAGATTTTTAGCCGTGGGCATGAGTGGGTTTGAGCAGCTTCGAGAGGCTCGTGTCGGGGCGAGATTCCGCGGGCGCCGCGTCGAGCGTCCGCGGCCAAAGCAGGGGAACCCCCGGACGGAGGCGGCCGTGGTGCCCGTGGGGCCGGGCCGGGGGCCGTGGGGGGGCAAGGCCCGGCCCGCCGGGGCAGGCGGAGCGGGAAGAGGCCCGGTTAATGGACGGGGCGAACTCAGCCTTTGTAGGACCGGGGGTTTCCCTCGTTTCTTTAGTGCCGGCGAAGGAGAAAGCCCCCGGGGAGCCTCTCCCCGCGCACCCCCCGCCCCGCCGGCCGTACCCCGGGCGGCAGTTCGGGGAGACTCGGCCTCGGCGGTTTTCTTTTCCCTTCTTTCCCCCCACCCCCCAAATCTTTTGCCCTCCAGCGACGGGTTTTTTTTCCAGTGTCTTTGTGCCCCCGCGTCCCTGCCTCGCGGGGCGGGCAGGCGGCGAGCGGGGCCGGGCGGAGCCGGTGGGGCCCGGCGCGGCGGTGACGGCGGTTTCTGCTTCCCTTGCAGGCTCTTTTCCACCATGGCCCCCCTGGGCAGCGCCTCCAGCGCGGCGGCCCTGCTGCGGCAGCCGGCGCCGGCCGCCGAGGGCGCGGTGGGCTCGGCGGGGCTGGGGGACCCGGCCAGCGCCGCCGCCGACCGGCGGGCCTCCAGCATCGCCGCCCTGCGGCTGAAGGCCAAGGAGCACGCCGCCCAGCTCACCCAGCTCAACATCCTCCCCGGGAACAGCACGGGGAAAGAGGTGTGCTAAGGGGCGGTTGCCGTCCTCGGGGTCTGGGTCGGGTTTTCTAGCGGGGAGAGAAAAGAGAGAGGGAGAAAAGAGGAGAGTAAATACACGCGTAAATAAAGGTCACCTCAGACAGCGCGAATCAAGACCAAACGGGGGGAAAAATTAATAATAATAGTAATAATAATAATAATGACTAAACAAAAAGGAGGACCAGCAGCCGAGGCTGGGGTAGGTTCTCGAGTTAGGAACTTGGAGACAGCGAGCGCCGTTCGCAGCAGCCCTCACACGAGTGAACCGACACTTGCAAGCTCCTGAATAAGTAACTCCTTGGCTGGTACATTTCTGAAATGTACGACGTGTTCGTTTCCTCTCTGAGCATCAAGGGAGAAAAAAAAAAAAAGCCCTAATAAAAGTTATTATATATTAGCGTTACGTACACTAAATATTTTTCCTTCTGTTTATCTGGCAAGAAAAAAAATGAAACAACAAATAGAATTGTAATTAAGAAAGAAAAAAAAAGAAAGAAAAGCAAAGGGAGGGGGAAAGCTACCCACATCTTCTTAAAATAACATCCTAGGATGTTAAGTTGGTCTGTTAGGAGCACTGGAGAACTATTTTACATGTTGATGCAGCAAGCTGCATACACTAACCAAGGATGCTGCCAGTGCAGACAGAAAGTAAATTTGATGCTGTAAGATAACCAGTGCACTTATGGGAAAGGGTATATCTTTTTCTTGTTATATTCTTTATCACTACACCAACCAAGGTTTTTATATCAAACCAAAGGGAAATACACTGCTAGAATATGGACTGTTTAAGTCACTAAACTGTGATTATTGATTCTGTACATACCATTGTTATAAAAAAGAACAGAGCTTTGTATATTTGAAATGTTATAAAACAATTGCACTCAGTGTAGTGTTGTAAAAGTTTGTCATTCTGTAGATTCTTACTGTGTTATAGATATAATAGGGTTCCTAGACAAATATTTATGTACAAACCCTTTATTTAACTTATTAACTGTAGAGGTTTCTGAAACCCTCAAGAGGCGATGGTACAGTACTTTTTCGTGTAATGTCGTTATTGTTAACACTTTTCCTTGCTATCCGGTGGAGAAGTGCCGCGTTCAGAAAATAAACAAAAATATATGTTTAACAAAAACAAAAAAGGAACGAAAGGAAAAACCAAGAAGCCCGGTCCTTGCGGGGGCTGCGGGGCCGCCTGCGCCGCACCGCGGGCGCCCGGAGCCGGGGTCGCCCGGGGCTGAGCCCCGCCGGGGCGGCCGGGGGCTGCGCGCCGCCACCCCCCGCCGCGGGGGAGCCGCCCCTCGGGGTTTGGGGGGCGCGGGTCGCTTGGCCGGCGGCGGTTGCCGGAGCCTGGGGGGCACGAGGTGCCGGCGGCCCCGTTTGCAAGGGGATTTGCAGGGGCCGGGGGGGCACCCACGACTATACCTGCCCGCGCTCTGCCGTGGGCACCGTGTCATGGCCCTCCCCCCCGCCCCGGGCGGTGCCGCGGAGGGGGCCGGGGTCGCCTCTCGGTACCAGCGACCCCACACCGCGGGGAGCCGCCCCACGCAGCCCCGGCACCCGCGGGCGGGGATGGGGCAGCCAGGGGCGGGGGAGAAAAAACAAGCATTTGTGGGAGCGCTCGGCTTACCCCCCCGCACCCCTCCATCCTCCCGGCGGGCAGGGAAGTTTCCCCGCGCCTGTTTCTTGCCTCTGCCCCGCTTCTCCCGGGGATGAGCTGCCGGGTTTTTCCCTTTTCCTTTATTTCCCCCCGTTTTTTTTTTCTTTTCTTGTTTTTGGACGCAGCTCCTCGTCTGCCTCTTCTACGGACCAGGAGCAGAAACGCGTGACCCCCCGGCAGGGACGGCAAGGCAAACCCCGCTCCCCGCGCCCCTTCCCCGGCCCCGATGGGCCCCGGTACCCCCCGCCCGGCCCCGGACCCCTGAGGGCAGCGGGCGTGGGGCCGGGCCGAGCCGCTCGAGCGCGCTCGTGGGTTTTGGGGGGATTTTCCGGGGTGATTTGGTCTAATCGCGGCGTCGCGCCGCAACGGCAGCCCGGGGGCCGAGTACCGGGGAAGAGCCCGGTCCCTCCCCCCCGCCACCTGAGCGCACCGAGGGGGCCCGGCCCGCCCCGCTGGGGTGCTCCGCGGGGCGGCCCCGGCTCCGGGAGCCGCCGGCCGGGAAGCGCCGCCGGAGCAGCCACCGCGCGTGGGAGCCCGCCGCGACCCTTCGCCGCAGCTCCCCCCTTCCACCCACGGCGTTTCACACACACACACACACCCCGCCCCCAACCGTATTTTTGAGTGCTAAAACCCACCATAGGCGCGAAAAAATTTTATGGGAAAAATAAGGCTTGTTCCCTGGACATTATTAACAGTGCAGCCTGAAATATACATTTTTGCCTTAAAGAAAAGGGAATCATTATCAAGCCATTACGCATTAAGAAATGTCATTCAGTCATTTTTATTCATTCCGCTGAAATCTTCGTAAAAGCCCGAATCATACTTCTGCAAGCAGCAATTTTGTTAATCCAGGGGGTTATTACTCTGGTCCCTTATTAGGATCTATACTGCTGCCAAGCAATCCTATAACCTTCTGAAAAGAAGTTTACCTCCGTGTTATAAAACCAGTAGTGGTATTTATACTGTGCAATAATTAGTGTATTACTTGAATCCACTAACAGGTTCATTTTATCTCCGCACAAAACCCCTAGTCTGCTTATAGAAAGCTTGTGCCTCCTTTGGTGCTGTTAAAGTGGTGAAAGAGTGAATGAAGGCTGGTAGCACTTTCTCCTTTCGCCGTGCCTTAATTCCCATCTCTTTTTGCTCTCATCCAATTAGTGCAGTGTATTAAGCGGTTTATCATCTCATAGTCAGCTATTGAGAGAAACAAGGCGAACACTTTGCAATAGAGCCTGCTCTCCTTTGACACCCTCAGGTACTTACATATTCCACTGTGCTATGAATAATAGAGGAAGAATAGAGCGCTAATTCCCTCATCAAAGAATGCCTTGTCTGCTGCTTTGCTCAACAACACCATTCTGATCAAAAGAAAAGCAATAAAGCTTAGCATAACAAAACGAAACCTACTTATTAGCTTAGTGGTTAAATTAATGCAGAGCCGCTGCTATTCAAAACCAAGGTTTGAAAACAGCCTCCAACAACCTGATAATGCTGCCTTCGGGATGAAGGAATTTTAATCTGAAATTTGAAGCTGGCACAGATGAGTTAATCTATTAAACTGCTATAAGGAGGGTGCGGGAGAACTATTCAATTAAGGCACATTTAAGGTGCTCCGCAGAAGACGGGGAAGGATGCGAAGGGGAAGATGTGCTCCAGGTCGGCGTTAGGAAAGTGCCTTTGAGGCGAAAAGAGGGTTTTTGGCACGGCCACAAACGTGTTTGCGGATGGAATTGTTTTTCATATCACATGTCATCGGCGAAACCTGGCTACCGGCTCCATATATCAACACTCCTCTTCCCCAACTGCAAATAAATACAAATAAACACAAACCTTAATTTTAACAGCGCGGGGGGGGGGGGGGGGGGGGAGGCGAGAGGAGGGGGGCAGGAATGCGGGACGAGAGGAGGGAAAGGAAGGGAAGGCGATTCGAGCCAGATCAGCCTCAAAACGCAAACCTCCGAACTTCAAGCTTTCCCAAATTATTTACAGCGCTGCATTTACCAGCTCCATTAATATTAAACGCTATAAAGATGATTTTGCGTTTCCCAGCCCTTCTCCGGGGCCAAGATGAGGCACGGTGCCCAGAGCTTATTAGGGAGAGAGAGGGGGGGAAAAAAAATCGTTTGCTCCTTGCCAAGTCTTCAGCTCTGATCCGACCAACTCTGCCGAGTGGAATCAAAAATTGCCTTAATTCGGGGTGAAAGCCCTCATTTCCGACACCCTCCCCCGGACTGGGGCTGGCTGGGGTTGCGGGGGGCTCCCGGATTTTGCCCCTCGCCGGGGAGCGGGGGCTGCCCCCCGGCCCCTCGCAAGGCTCCTGTGTGCTGCTGCACCCTGCACAATCATTGCACAACACTCTCATTTAATCTAAACATCCCTAAACTTGCAAATTAACAGGCTCTTCAGCTGTAATTATACAGATACATACAAGTGCCACAGGGTCAGGTTATGCCGTATCTATCCATTTTATTTGTATACCTAACGTTTGGAGGAGAAGGTCACACTTTTCACTTTCCTAAGGCGTTCTACCCGCTTAATATCAGTAATATCTTCATAACCCTAATTGGGTTGGACACGAAAAATCTAAAAAAACCTGCGTGAAATTACAGGAAACCGGGATCTTCCAGAGCTGCAACATTGACGTGTCATCTAGGCAGCAACACCTTCTCTCCAAGACAAGCCTCCAAATAAAGTCTCTTTTGCAATAACCCAACTAAACACGTTGAGAAGGAACGATAGCTTGCCAGGGGTGGGACAACACCAACACAAAACCAGGGACTGAGTAGGTTCTCATGTACTGCAACTCAATGTGAGTAAAACCAAAAGGATTTAGGCCCAAAAGTTGCTCAGAAGATGACCGTGTATTTAGGCATATTCGAATAGACATTACCCATACTGACACACAGCATCTTCCCATGCCACTTTAGGGACAAATGAATGTCAAAATATTCTTAACACAGACACATCCTTTCGGTGCCCAACACGTTTGTGCTGATGCTCCCATTTTTAATTCAAGCTCCCTCTGTTAATGGCCGGCCATCCTGAAAACGGACACACAAGCACTTCCGTAAAACCAGGAAAGGTTTGGAGCAATACGACCTCACATGGAGTATTTTCAACAGTCAGATGACCAAATCAAATTCTCTTTTACTAGAAAACTTTATTTTTTTCCTTCAAGTGTTAAGAAAACTTTACATTTTATACTGTTAAAGATTTAAAAGAAAATTTTTATAACCTTACATTAATATATCACATTGCAAACTTAATGGCAAATATGAGTACAACAATATTTTGTGTACAAAAACATGTACCCAAATTTATGCTTTTTTCTTGTCATATCTGCTTGTCATTTTATTAAAAGTAAATGAAAAATACAATTTGTTTATAAAACCTTTACAAACCTCCAATACAGTAATTATTACAGAACAGCAACAATGATTCTCCGCTTTCCCTTCCCCCATTACTGGTTACAATGCCATCCCAAACATATTTTTCCCTATCGCTTGCTTACTTTCAAACACTTCTCATGGAAAGAAATGAAATACATTTATATCCGGTGTATGTACGAAACGGGTTTTGTACACGTGCATGTCTTTACATCCACATAGAAATTTCCAACATGGCAAAATACTATGCTTAAAGATGCATGGAAAGACTCTTAATAAAAAGATGGTCCCTATTTTTAGCCCCTCCAGGTTTCAGTCGTTCTTTACCTTTATTAAATTTGAAAGTAAAGTGTCCCTACCTCTGTTCAGAAGGTATTAGGACATTTAGAGGCATTTAGGTTTAGTATTGTTTTTAATTAGTATGTTTATGATCAGGAAGAAGATAAACTGTGAAAAGGCAAAACATTAGTGCTCCTACTGAGACCTCTACTAACCTCTCTTCCTGAGAGCACCTCTACTAAATACCCTGGAGCAAAGTCTAGGATCACTTACATTCCAGCAACTCTCACTGGGAATTATCCAATTAAAGCAGCAATTCCCCCACCCCCTTTTCCCTCGTAGGTCTAAATACACAACAAAATATATTGCAAAAATCAACTACTCCGTATTTTAATAACCCTGGCTTCTCAATGAAGAAAAGAATGGAAGATGAAAACGCCTCAAATATTTGATGTCCACGTGAATCGTACATCCCGTTTTCATCTTCCGTTTTTTCTCCTCTGAAGAGACAAGATTATTAAAACATCATTGTGCATACGGAAATAGAATATTGCTTAAGAGATCGTTACTGTAAAACAAGGAACTAGCCTCTCATCTCCCTCCATTTTTAATCAATCGCTGTCTTTAATTATTGGACTCTCCCACAGATCTTCCTATACTGACGGTAAAGAGTTTGCCGAGGTTCACTTCTGAGTAGCCACTCATGGACAGACATTTGTCTACGGTGCTCTTCAGTCTTTTGTAGGCCTCAGAGACTTCCCTCCTGAGTGGCTTCTTCTTCAAATACTCTAAAAGAACAAAGAAAAGAAAAACAGAGAAGGATTAAATGACCACAAAAAGACGGTACTTTTGCATTCACCACTACAGCGAATCACGGTATTTGAAAACGAGGTGGATGTCATAGCTAGCAAAGACAACATTTACAGCAAGGTCTCCCAACTTCTGCTGCCTTCCCCCTGCCTCCCAGCCGCAGCGCTGCACCAGCCGGTTGGAGGCCATGCTCAACCTGCACATGGAGGCGAGGCTGAGGCTCCCTCAGCCCCCCCCGGCGCGAGTACAGCGGCTCCGGCCAGGAGCTGGCAAGAAGCGCCGCTTGCCCAGTCATGTCGTCTAACTGGAGCGAAATGGGGGTTCACTAAGTCACAGCAGAGAAAATAAGCGGTAGCAGGGCTGGTTCTGAAAGGATCTCATTTAAAATGAGCACGTGCCTTAACTTAGTGGGAACTATGCAGAGTCCCCAAGGGTTTGAAGCAGGGAGAGATTCTGCCCAAGTCTGGCTTCAGAAGTGGAGGAAACCATGCCTCGCTTCTCTCGTCCCTGCTGCTGCTAATACTGGCACTGGCACAACCCGGGACAGACTTATCACCCGTCTTGCGCGTTCTCACATGCACCTTGTGTGCAGGATGGGAATCGTGATGCTCAGCACTACGGAGGCGTTGGAAGGAAAAGGGCAGTAGCACAAACAGGGGAAATTCCATGCTATCCTACCCTAAAATGGAGAGAAGATGCCTGGTATCTCAACCAGGAGACATCAGGTTCACCTGACATGTGAATGGAGAGAGCCATTCCCAAATGCTTGATCAATAATACCTGTGAAGAAATGTCTGGAGTGCAAGACATTTACTCACTTGTATGTTTGTGTGTGTGCAAACTCACGTGCACGCACGTGAGTTTGTACATATTTCAGCAGCGAAGCCCAAACTATTCTATTTTAATTTGTTCTTTTTTTGTTAAATTCTATGCCATCCAAAAATATCCAGGGATTTTGTTTGGGTGGTTGTCCGGCTTTGCTTTACAAAGGCTGTGGACAAAGACTAAAAGAGCAAAATATTCTACTGATACACATCAACGCCAACTTGATTGGATCTGGTGCAGTTGTGCTCCTCCTTTCTGACCAACACCATGCTCTAGAAACACCAGCTCCTACCCGAAAGCCTGCGTCTGCAGTTACACCTTGGAACAGGCCGCGCTGGACAGTCTGCATTACTGAGCACACAAGAAGGATGTATTGCAAAACGAGGTGCCCTCCCGGACAGTTTCCCCCCCGTCAGGCCGGAGGGACTGCAGGTCAAGCAGAGCTACGAGAGCACGGCACAGGTACTTAAAGGTCCAGCTTTCAAGCCATTTAGGTGCAGCGTAAGCATGTGTCTTGTGAGCAACCAACACGATCCTTCTGTTGCTCATCAGCTTTGCCTAAAAGCTGTTGTCTCGTTTCTCCCTGTCGCCTTCACAACGCTGGTACTGCCCTCCTCACGCTTTGAACATGTTACAAAGGAGCCTCCATTCCCTCTCAAATGGCTTTTACTACCCGGCACAAGTTAAGACGAAAAAACAGTTGTCTCTAAAACAGCTGAGTTTATTTAAAAGAAGGGTTTGGAGGAGGGGGACATGCTGGTTTTTTGACTCCACCTGTGCGAGGGAAGAAATGTCTCACTTCTGCGATGCGATCGAGATGAAGACGTCCCATCGGACGCACCTTCATCTCGGCAGCCAAGTCAAGGACTGCTACATGAGGAGATGGCAGGGAAGGGAGGCACGGTAACAGAAACAGCTATTACAATTTTTGTGTTTGTGAATTCCTCCTCCCCGAAGATTTACAGATTAGCAGAATTTACAGGATTAGTAGAATTAAGATTTCCTTAAACTACACCACCGATACAATAAAAACTTTGATTACAAGAATCTTTTCATTAACAGACTGAAGTCAGTACAGCATAAACCCATTTAATGATCCTGAAATCATTTAAATGTAAGGTTCAATTAAACAAACCTTGAAAATTGTAATAACCAGATCCATAAAACCACCAAATCCACTTTGCCACAAATTCAGCACTAACTAGTTTATGCATTTTCAAGATAAATGATACAGTAAGTGGGTTCACTTGCCGCTGCTCGCATGTTAGCAAAACCATGCTCTTTGTTCCAAGGAACTGTGGAAAATACCATCCCTGTAGCTCAAAACTAGGCTAAAATAGTTTAAAGCTTCCTGGAGCTCAGGAGGGACCAAGGTGAAAGGTATCAATGCGCCGAAACAGCTGGCACATGTGAACAGAGCAGAAAGGCACATTAATCATGAGAACAACGAGGCAAACAATAAACAAGGGCTGAAAGTAGGGAACAAAAATACAGGCCCGCGTACAGCTCCAATTCAGGCTCCAGCCGTCCCACTAACAGAGCGCTTAGCTGTCTCCCCCTCCCCCAAAATTTAAATCTAAACTTTAATTGTATGTGATAACCTTTCTTAGCTGCAATTACCCTCATAGAGGCAAGCAGGAAAGGGCGGACTGAAAAAAATGGAGAAATATGAGGGGCCTTGTTGAAGTAATGAGGCCAATTTTAAGTTTCAATTATAAGAGAATGGGAGCTGGGAGCCCCGGGAGGAGAGGCAGGCAGCGGCTGTGTCTGCGGCACAGCCACACCGTGCATTTGAATGACACAAGTGCATCTGATGACTGGGGAGAAGAGATTTGAAGAACTGTAGTAATACAGAGCAGGGGAAGATGAGAGAGGACACAGCTCCTGATGTGTTTACCTCCTTTGCTGATGGGATATTGACTTTTCCCACCAGGTTGGTTAGAAAGGGACTATTTACGCTGCCACACAGCAGAGTAAGAATGACAACCAGCATCACTCTGTGCTCCTCTGAGTAAAAGACAACTGTGACCATCGTATATCACACAGCCAGTCAATACCTTCGAGTTACCATACCACCCTCTTAGAGATGCATATAAAAGCTCCTACTTTCTTCCTAAATGAGAATTTAATCAATAATGCACCTAAGGCCTTCTGAAAACTAAGCTATACAAACTGACTGAAATTGCCTTTCAGTAGTCAGTCACGTTCCGAAATAGTTCTGTACCTATTATCACCCCATCACTGTTTTAATAATATCCCAGTTCAGTGGCAAGCAATCTTTTAAGACGACCACTGCTGCAGAATGCATATATGGCTATACATAAAGAGATGTATATTTACACATGCAGAGCATACAAAACATACTACCAAAACAAACATACAAATGAAAAATACAATTATTTTAACAGAAATAAAAAAAAAACAAGACGTGCTTCTGAATGTATATAATTAAAATTCAGGTACTGTATTCTCTAAAGTTAATAAATCGCTGACTCTGGTAAAGATTTTGGAATCGTATCACCAAGCATGCAGTTAACCCCCACCCAACATAACTGCCCCCTTGTTCCCTTCACAAAACACAGTCTGAACTTCTGGATGTCCCTGTCAAATTCAGCACCCCATCCAAGTCCTTGTTTAGCTACCTAGGTATATTTTTATATTATATGGGGAAAAAAAAATTAAAAGGTACCTGAAATCCATTTACCCTACACTGTTGTACTGATGCTGGAAGCAAGGATGGAAATATTTGGAGGTTATCTATACCCGGCCATGTGTTTTCCATTTATTGCAATTTCTCTTCGTTCCTATTAAAATGACACTGAGTAACCTGATAGTAGGGATCAAGAACTTTTGTTCCTGGATTCCCTAAGACGTGGCTTGGTGAAAGTCTTCTGTTTTTTCTCCTACTGATTGGACAACTGAACTGTGTCGTATTATTAAACTCTCTCCCCCTGATTATTCTGTTGATAGCCTGCTCTTCAGAGTGAGGAGTAAAAATACATTCACATTCCTTTGTATTTGTGTGCGTGTATCTGCACCAGGTACGTGAGAAACAACGTAGGTGCCTATGAGCATAGTGCCAAAACGTTGGTTTATCTGGTTGGAATGCACAAAAAAAGCTGCGGAGTATCATCTATGTACAGCATCGTGTCTCTCTCACACTTTTATTTAAAGAGTTAAAGAACATACTAAATTAGCTACTGAATTTTTTACATCGCCTACTGGTTATTGTATTTTAATTACAGCAAGCTTAGACACACAGGCAGCAGTCTCTGTTCCAAATATCTGTGTTTCATTTATTTCTGTGCAAAGGTAGCAAACAACAGTCAGTCATAATTGGTTCTGTCAGATGTTTTACAGTCAGTCATAATTGTCTCTGTCTAGAGGTGTGTCAATTTACTGCAAGTTAAATAAATATTCTGTCTATTATGATATCAGGTTATGTAAGCCTTTTTTTTTAATTGCATGGGTTCCCCTTCCATAATCCTCAGCACCCCTATTTATACTGTTAACCTTAACTTTGCCATTTATGGAATGTGAATGAAAAAAGTCAACAGTAATTTAATGAACAGACGTGTAAGCCTCTAACATACTTGCTTTTTTATCTCTAATTAAATACAATCAAATTAGGCTATAGCGCAATTAAATTATTCTGTCTTGACAGTGCTCTCCTCAAATATCTATCAGCAATGCCAGTTCACTGGCCTA